>NC_056627.2:304124613-304377113 GCF_002870075.4 Lactuca sativa | reverse complement strand
ATACCTTTTTGTGGATATAATGATCGTTGAAAATGGAGTTGGAACAAAGAAGTTATGATCGTTAGAAGTTAGGAAGGTTTTGGGTTATGGCGAGTATGTTGGGTGTACAGGGTGTACGATGGGCGTACTAGGCATGGCTAATTGTGGAGATTCAACTTGGTATGCTAGGCATACCAGGAAGGCTGATGCAAACCCTAATATTTGGGTCTTGGACCCTATTTAAAGACCTTAACTCATTTCAAACACTTATTACCTTCAACCACTATCCTCTCTAACCCTAATTTCGAAACCCTAGCCCCATTTGAGAGATCCTTGAGTTTTTGAGTGCTTTGGAGTGTTCTTGGTGCATCGTGAACAATAAGAAGCTCATTGGAGACGTGTTGGTTGCATTGTAGCTTGTAGATTCATACCTTGTTCACCTTGATCTTTCTTCTGGAGGTATAAAGTTTGAATCTTGATGATATATTTGTTAGATCTAGCTAGTTTTGGGTGTTATGAGCTTTTGGTTACTGTAGTGCATAAATTTTAGGTCTTGAAAGTTTGTGACCTTGTTATGGATAAAGTTGGAAACTTTTTCCATCTAAACATCATATTGATTCAGATATGAAGGTTTGAGACTTGGACTTAACGGATTAAGTTGAGAAATATGCATTTTTGGTGCCTTTGAGACTTAAAGACTATATCTTGGTTGTTTGGACTCTCCTAATGGATAAAGTTGGAAACTTTATCCATTATAGAGCTATTAAGAACCATAAAAGTATGATCTTGGTCAATCTATCCCTTCCATGCAAGAGTTATGATGTCTTAATGGATTTATAGGTTAAGGTTTTAGCTTTTTGGACCTTTTCTAGCCATGGAAAGTCATAAAGGTGGAAACTTTATAACTTAAGACGATGTTTTGAGTCTAGATTTGAGCTCTGGATAAAAAGGCCTTAAGGGATAAAGTTCCTAATGGAGGATTGAGAACATGCTACGTACATTGGGCGTACGTTGAGTATGCCGAGGGTACTCAACAACCTTGGACGTTGACTTTCATTGACCGTTGACTTTTTGACAAAGTTTAACTTTGGGTCAAATTTGAGGATTTTGGGCTATTGATTAAGATTCTATCTGGTTTGGTGTTAGTGGATTCACGGGTGCAAGCAGTGCAAAAAAAGGGATCGTATTGCAGCGTTTCAGAGTTCTTTGATTCAGGTGAGTTTTCTTCACTATACACGTGGGTCGAAGGCACCAATACCCGCCCACTAGGTTATGTATCCTAGTATATAGTATGTTGTTATGTTTTGATGATTTGTTAGATTTGTATCATGGTATATAGGATGTCGATGTGTTATAGTGATCTGCTAGATTTGTGTATATATCCTTATATGATAGGATGATGTAATAATGGTATGTTGGTTAGAGTGCTAGTAGCTTGGTTATCTTATAGTGGAGTGCCCTAGGGGTTGTATGTAGTCATGTAGGATAACCTGATAACTCTTGATCTAGGCTTTCTTGCATGTTCCTTTTTTGGTTGTGGCTCTAGAGTAGGATCATATGTCCAGGTGGCTATCTCACCTCTAGTTACTTATGGTTACGCATTTCATGGAGGTTAGATGGTAGCGGGACAGTGTGTTGTGAAAGGACTAGTAGGCGGTAGAGAGTTGTATGATTGTCGTTTGCTTGTATTATGTGCCTACTTGATTCTTGATTGTTTATGTGTCGATATATGGTGGTAGTGGGTTGAGGCAATGTTGCTTTGTGCGGAAGCCGACAAATTTGGGAGCAAGCCAGACATAAGTTATAGGTTGGAAATGAAGTTCAGACTTATGTTGTGGGCTCGGGAGTAATCCAGACATGAGTTGTGGGCCGGAAGGCAAGCCATACTCGTGTTGTGAACTCATGGTAATCCAGATTGTTAGTTATGGACCCAGTATGCATGTGTTTTATATGTTTGTGTGGTGGTATCATGGGGAAACTCACTAAGATTTGTGTTTACCTAGTTGTTTATGTTTTCAGGTTCTATCAGTGATCGTGGGAAGGCGAATGCGGAACTGTACAAACTCATCAGCAACATTGAGGATTTCACATTCGTTGAAATACTCTTGTCTTCAATAAATGTAATAGGGAATAAATGGTTTTCTTATAATGGATTGATAATTGGAAAGGTTTACCTTAATAAAAAAATGGTTGTAATAATTGGACGTTTCAAGTTGGTATTAGAGCTTTGGTTTGAGTGAATTAGAGGAGCTCTTGTGTGAATCCAGACTCAAACTAGAATCCGAGAATTTTCACAAAAACATTTTTTAAAATAATTTATAATAAAAGGGTTGGGTTAAATACATGGGCTCGGGGTGTTGACTTTGACTTTGACCAGGGGTAAAATGGTCATTTTACCCTAAGAAGGATTATTGGTTTTTGACTAAGTATTATGTTGCTAATGATAGCTCGGGGAGTCGAGGGATCAACAGTTCGGGGATCTGCCAGCTAGCAGCGAGAGGTTTATACGCAGGATTTTGCAGTCAGCTTGTGAGGTGAGTTTTCTCCAGTAGGAACGGGTCGAAGGCACTAATGTTGACCCGTTTATGTATGTTAGTGTATACCGGATTTAGATCTGATGTCGAGTTTAGCCCGATGTAGTTTATATGTTTATGGATTTCGTTCTGATGTCAGGTGAGGCCCGAGGAAGGTTATTACGTATGCTTCCGAACTACGGTTCGATGTCGGGTGGTACCCTATAAAGGAATGCATGTTTAGTTATACTTGTTGTCTTTGTCATACTTGTATGTGCCTGGTAAGGAGGTGAGTATAGGCGGGGTACCGTATCTCATCACTAGCCGAGTATGGACGGGGTTCCATATCTCATTATTAGCGGAGTAGGGGCGGCGCACAAGATAGACGGGGCCTTGAGACTAGCAGTTATAGTGTTGTGTTTGACTGTTATGTACTAGCATGATTGTATGTTATTGTTTGTATGTGTATAGCGGGTGGGGCCCAGTGACAGGCGGGGCCTAGTAGAAACATATATGTATACCGAGTAAGGCTCGATGCCAGGCAGGGCTGATGCCGGATTCGTCCGATGTCGGGCGGGGCCCGATGTAGCGGGCTAGGCCCAATGTTTATAGTATGTGTTTATGTGGATGGTGTGTGGTATTTTGGGGAGACTCACTAAGCTTCGTGCTTACAATTTTCACTTTTGGTTTCAAGTACTTCCACTAGCAGGGGAAGAGCTCGGGATGACTGCATGACACACACCACAACTTTTAGCATGGGATGATTTACTCTGATATTTTGATATATGATTTAGATACAGTGATTGATATAGTGTTTTGAAATATTTTCACTTATGTTTTCATGAAATGATTGGGATTACTATGGTTTTATTTATGATTTAAAATGAAAATTTTGGACTATATTTTTGGGATGTTACATAATTGAAGGAAATGGATCACAGATCCATAAGGTTTAAGAAGTGATAAAGCATCGTTCAATCTGAGTGGGGGAGAAATAAGTGGCTGTGTGGGCCAAGGTTGAGTTGGTGGGAGTTCAAGAAACTCCCAATCGCAGGTCGACATCGCTCTGATTATGCATAGTAGGCAGTGGGAATTCGTAGACGTGACTCAAACTCCTAATGGGTTACAGGATTCGGCTCGGGAGGTGAAATGTGGTGATGGTTTGAGTGTGGTGAGACCATGGGTGGTAAGCATGGTTGGATGGAAGTAATGTAAGGTTGCGATAGGATCGTAGCATTCATCGGTTCGATATAGACTATTTATGTGATGGTCACAAACATGGAGGGGGAATCGGTTCGTGCCTTGGCACGTTGGCCCGGGTTGTCAGGTAGTTATTCTCTATTATAGGTTGAGGGTCTTTGGGGTCCGCGGGCGAGCCCGAGTGATTATGAAAATTTAGGTTGGAACCGGTAGGGACTGTTGAGTCAAGTGTTTAGATCTTGAGTTGTAGGGCATGTGGGTGACCAGTGTGTGACGCAGAGAGGTTTAGGTTGGGTGGCCTAGTTGTCGAACTCTTGGGAACTTGGTGGTTGGACCAGGTGCGAGAGTGGAAGTCTCGAAGATGGTTTAGGTATACCTATTTATTGTTTGGGTAAAGGGGTTGGTAACCAGAAGGATGTGGTGTGAAATGCAGGTGTAGATTCATAGATGTTGGGTTATGAGTGGGGTATCGAATCGGTTTTGGATAAAATCTTGAGTTGGGTTTTACGCACGTTTTGTTTAGGGTTTTGTTTCAATGCAATAAGGATTTGGGGTGTCATTATGCCTAAGGCATCAATCGCAGAGTTCAAGAGTAAGGAATAGGTCTAATATGATATCAGGATGAGCCATTATGTTGTGCCTTCGGATGGTACTATCTGTGGAGGGACCACATCATGTTCGGAATCTGAAGAAGTGGATTTGATGGTGGGTTGTGGTGGAGCAATTTTCGTTAGTCGAGATCTTCTTTCTGTAATCGAGTGGGGCTACTGTGTGTTTTTGCGTCTTTTAGCCCAGCAATCAGGTAGGAGTCCGTTGTTTCAAGTAGTTGTCAGATAAATTAGGACCAGGGAGGTCTCGGCTGCTTTTGGAAAGCAACAAGTGGCATCTGGATGAGTCGGAGTGGTTTCAGTATTTTGGGATTCGTGTGTGGAGTCGCTTTTTATTCGGGGTATATTCTTAAGTCGTTGCAGTTGGATTAAATAATCTAAGAGTGGCTGATTAGACCCTGTTGTGCAACTCTCGTCTGAGTCTAACCGTTGTAGTGACAAATCTTCTACTCAAATGATTATCTGAGCCTTCCGTCGGGTATAAGTGCTCTATAGTTGTATATGATCGGTGATTTTGTTCCTTCAACGCACCAAGATAATCTGGGTTGGAAGTATGTTGCCTAGTCTGGTTTTATTGTGGAATTAGTTTGATAGTGGTTCAGAGGGGATAAGTTGTCAAGAAGTCAGATCAATTTAAGATTGCGGGTATCAGGAAAGGTAAAGGTGGTTTTCTGCATAAGTTTGAGGTAGGGCTGGCAATTCTCGACACGACACGCGACACGACCCGCGACACGACACGAAATAAATGGGTTTGGGTTGAGTTTTTCAACCCACCAACCCGCTAACCCGCCAACCCGCCAACCCGTTTATTAAATGGGTCATATATGGGTTTCTCAAAAAATAAACGGGTTGACCCGCCAACCCGTTTATATTCTTAATAAAAAAATTATTTTATTTTTAAATGTATTTATGTATCAAGTATTAATATTTAATAAGTATTACAAAAATATACCATTTATTCATAGACCATTTGACTGTTTTGACATTATGACTCTTGGTGAATAGTCTAATGTCATAAGTCGTAACCTATAAGGCTAAGTTTGTAACATGTTTCTATGAATGTTTTTAAATTTCATTTGGATGTTTAACACTTAAATATATGTAAAATTCGGACCCATGAACCAAAATCTGACCCATGAACCCGCCAACTTGTGAACCCGTTTAAATAAATGGGTTGGTGGGTCATATATGGGTTTATGTTCCAAACCCGTCAACCCGTAACCCGCCAACTCGTGACCTGTATATTTAAATGGGTTGTGTTTGGGTTGACATATTTTGACACGCCAACCCGCCAACCCGCGACACGCCAACCCGAACACGACACGATTGCCAGGCCTAGTTTGAGGTTCGATCTGCCAGGGTTGATTCCAGTTTCCTTGGGAAGATTATTTTGTGCGTTGATATTTTGTTTATGATCATCAGGGTGGTTGTTTTGTTATGAGTGTTAATAAGGAGTGATATCGAGGATGAAATATAATTTAAGTAGGGGAGGGTTGTAACATCCGGAATCTAGAAGGTTAATTATGGAAATAAATTCCCTTTTTAAGGGCCAACTCATCGAGTTTATGCCATAAACTCAACGTGTTGGAAGCTTTTAAGGCACGTGTTTTTAAGGACCAACTCGTCGAGTTGGTATAGGAAAACTCAACGAGTTGGACGCTGTTTGAGAAAACTCTTATTTTAGGGTTTTGCACCCTATTTAAAGACCGTAACTCCCTTTTTTTTGCCTCCTTACCAGCCTCCTTGTTCAGAGAACCCTAATTTTGTGTGTTACCCTTCAAGGTTGAGTGTGTGAGCTTATGCTGAGCTTGGAGAGTTGGTTTTTTGGTGATATTTGGAAGGAGTTTGAAGAATGAAGGTGCTTAGTTTGGAAGGAAGGCTTTGGATCCAGAAACTCTCCATTTGTTCCAGTCCTTTTGAGGTATAAATTCGAAACCTTGTGTTGTTATCTTCTAGATCTCTTTGTGGGATGTTTTAGTGTGATTTTTTGGGTGTTTGACTGGGTTGTCCAAAGGATAAGGGTTTTAAGGGTATTATGCTAGATCTGGCCCTTTTATGACCTCTCTTGGCATAAAGTTGCAAGCTTTGCTAAGTCCTAAGTCCCATCCATGCATTAAGTCCTTTATTAAGCCATTTTGGGCTCTAGGTTCCCTTTCTTGCATGAATGGACATAAAGTTGGAAACTTTACATGATAATCCAACCTTGGGATGTTAGACATGTGTTTTGGGACTAAGTTTTGAGAGTTTAAGGGCTTAATGGGTTAAGCCTCACTCTATTAAGTCAAGGATTCGGATCTGGGTTTATTGTAGTGGTTTTTTTAAGGGTAAAGTTGGAAACTTTACCCTTATAGTCATCATTTGGGAAGAGATCTGAGAATGGAAGCTTCTAGATTCGATAAAAATGGCTTAAAGCGTTAAGTTGTTTGATTCCTGGCGAACTCGACGAGTTTATGAGGAGAACTCGGTGAGTTGAAGTGAATTTTCCCGATCTGTGCATTTAATGGGAGAACTCGACGAGTTAAAGGACAACTCGACGAGTTGGGTCAACTCAGACCGTTGAATTTGACTTTTGACTTATAATTAAGGTAATTATGGGCTTACGCTCGTATGGGGTTTGGCCCAATTTGGAAAATTAGGTCATTAGTGGCCTTTGATGGATCTAGTAATTCATGGTATTTGGGGCTTGAGTTATTAATGGGCCATCGGGATACAAAGTGTTTCGACTAGAGAGAATGGTTGGGCCTTAAGTCACGACCATGTAAGGAGTTTGGGCCCACCTTGCAAAATTGGGCCATTGGTTGATTAATGAGTCTTGGGCCTTTCATATTGTAGTTTGGGTCATGGGCTTGGTCAAGGCTAGGTTGGGGGTAAAATGGTCCTTTTACCCAAGGTATGGAGTTGTGGTTATGGATTGGAGCCCAATTGTTAATTGGGTGTATTATTGATATTGCTAGTTGAGGAGCCGTCAGGGAAACATATAGGGATTTTTTCAGTGAGCTTTTGCAGTCCGAGGTGAGTCTCCTTACTATATCCATGGATCGAAGGCACCAATGTTGGACCATTATGTATTATGTGGTATGATAGTTGTTATGTGACATGTGGTATGCTAGTTGTCTCTGTGATACTTGCATGGAAGACCTAGGGGGTAGCCCGTGGCACTTGGATATCAGACCATGGGGGGAGCCCATGGCATTCCAGGTAAAGACCATGGGGGAGCCCATGGCATTCCAGATCAAGACCATGCGGGGGAGCCCATGACAATTATATGTATGTTGCTTGATATTCTGTGGTTGTATGTTTACGGTATTTTGGGGAACTCACTAAGCTTTGTGCTTACGGTTTTCAGTTTATGTTTCAGGTACTCCAGTTTTCAAATGAAAGAGCCCGGGACGATTGCAAGGCACACACCACATGTTTTCTGCATTATGTAAACTACTCTGATTTGATAATGTTTTTGCTAACTCTTGGTTACCTTGGTTTCATGGGAAAAATTGTATTAACGATTTACTAATAAAATAAAAAAAATTTGTCATGATTTTTGGGGTGATACAAACACCCACTGGAGATTTGATTTCATGTCTTGTTTATATTTTTGCACAACTTTTGGTATGCATGTTTTGGAATCTTGGGTCTTGTAATAGCTTTTGGCACAATGGGACAAACTTGACACATCTTTTGGAATGTTTGGTACTTTAACATCTTGGGTCATGCATGTTTGGGAATCTTTTGTATTCTAAGGTACTTTAACATCTTTGTTTAAGTACATGTTTACTTAGATGTTTGTATACATTACATGTGTACTTAGATGTTTGCACAAGTTCATTATATATCAAACTTTAGTCATGATACATCAATGTTACATTAACTCAAACACACACTTTAGTCATATTACGTCCAACTTTCATTGCATACAAAACTTCATGAACTACATGATTTACTCAAAATACATCAAATAGGATACAAAGAACACATCAAACTTTCAAAACTACATCTTTAACATACAAGAAAAATAACACAAACAATGCAACTTTATGAGTAAACAACTTCCACTTGACTTTGTCCAGTTCTTGTCTGGAAACCAAATCATAGTTCTTATCTTCTTCCAACTTCTTACTGCATATACTAATTTCGTTTTCCAAATTTCCAAGCTTCAATGTTAGGTTGTAGATTTGTCCCAAATCATTGTTCTTCTCTACTGCATATTCATCCTCTTCCATCCTTTCCCAGAAATTACATTTTCGAGTTCTTGCACTCTTCAAGAAAAGTATAAAAAAGGTTAAATTAAAGAGAAGATGAAGAAGAAGATTAAGTTAGGGATGATTAAAAAAACATGTTTACCACAGAGTTTTGACAAACTCGGAATTTTTTTCCAGGATTGTCAGGTGTTCTTGAAATATTCACACGCGATGGCATGTCGCACTTACATGGATGGTCAGCTTGCAATTCAACATTGCGTTTAGAAGAGGCCGATGAAGCAGAAGAAGAAGCCATTGTCGATATTGTCGATCTAGGGCTTTAACGTACAAATGAACCATATAACACCCTTTATATAATGAACTGATGTGTACTATGCCACATAGATGCCTCATATTATCTTGTGTATGCCACCCAAACCTTGATTTAGCCACATTAGCTGAAACAGGTATTAGCCGGTAATATTGGTGTAATTTGAACATGTAAAACAAGTTAGTTGCTTTTATATGTACAAAAAGAAGAAGTTACCAATATATGAACAAGGATAAGAAGTAGTTAGCCTCCTAATTCATTATCCTAGAAAAATGCTAGGGAGGAGATGAACGTAGAAGATGGTGTTGGGGTAGGATAGGGTAGGGTTGGGGAATAGAGATGGTGGGACCAATATGTTGAAATTAATAAATAATCTATTATAAGTAAATTAGAAAAAAAATATTTAAGGGTTACATGGTCTTTTTATATATGCCAGGGACGAAAAACGCAACAAACTCATACTATAGGAATGGTCCGAGTGCAAAAAAAAACTTTATGGACCAAACATGCAATTATGACCAAACCATAGGGGCGAATTCAGTAATTTACTAAAAAAAATAGTTACCTTGTGAACATTAAGAGTAAATTACACAAATGATACATGTGGTTTGGGTAATTTGTACGTTTTGTCCCTAACTTATTTTTTAACTCGGATGATCCCTACTATTTATTTGTGTTGCGCGTTTGGTCATCGTCTTACCTAAAAAGACTATTGTGTCATTTTTAATTTATTTTTTAATTAATTTTCTTATTTATGTATTTATTTTTTATATATTTAAAAAATAGTAAACCTCATATATATGGTTTCAGGTTTAAGGTGAGGATATACAGATATATGAGGTTTATTAATTTTTTTAAATATATAAAAAATAAAAACATAAATAAGAAAATTAATTAAAAATAAATTAAAAAGGGCACAATAGTCTTTATAGGTAAGATAGTGACCAAACGAGAAACAAAAATAAACAATAGGGATCATCCTAGTTAAAAAATAAGTTAGGGACTAAACGCATAAATTACCCAAACCACATGGACCATTCGTGTAATTTACTCTTACCTTTTTTTTGGGTATGTTCACATATGTGTAACTATTTTTTTGTACACATTTAGGTAAAGAACTTTTTAGAAGTGTTTACATATGAACATTATGATTGGATGTAGCATGTTACAGCCGATCATAATGGTCATATGTGAACCATTTTGAAAAAGTTTGTTACCTAGATGTATATAAAAAAAAGATAGTTCACTAGATGTGAACAAACTGAAAATTTAATTACCTTAATAAGTCTATTTCCCTACTTATTTCATGTTTTAGTGTTACTAGTTGCTCACGTCAATTCTGTATTAGTATGTTCTCTTTATTTCCAGTTTTATTGTGTGTGTCTGTCTTTCCCTATCGCTGCAAACCAATGATTATTAATTCATTATGAGTTGATATTTCATTTTGCAGGAGATCCTCCCATATGGCTAGGGGTGTCAAAAAAAAACTCAAACCCGATTAACCCGACCCGACCTGAACCGAACCCGAATAAGGTAACTAGGGTCGGGTTTAATATGGTCAAAACTCTTAACCAGGTTATTTGGGTTAACCCGACTAACCCGAATTGTTTTGAAAAAACCAACCCTAAACCCGATTAAGAATTTATTACCGAACTTTTTTTACAGCGTTGAATGACATGAATTCAAGATCCCATGAGATTTTACAACTAATACATATTTCTTATTTAAACAAACCAGAGAGTAAAATTACTACATATACAGATGTATAAAATGATATAACTTTCCTCTCCTTTTAATACAATACCATTGTGTTGTAACAGTTTTACCAATTTTATTCACTGTTTACATTACTAATATGGTAAAAGAAACTCCAAAAATTCATATCATATACCAACTTTACATTTTAAGTCCCTATACATGTGGATTATGTATTAAAATGGCACAACATAAATTCATCTTACATTTCAACCTCAACCCAACTAACCCGATTAACCCGACCCTACTAACCCGAAACTCGATTAACCCGAACCCGAATAACCCGTACCTTACTAGGGTCGGGTCGGATTAATATTTTTTCGAGAAAAACCCGACTAACCCGACCCATTTAACCTGAAACCCGATCGGGTTAACCTGATTAACAGCCATACCGGGTATGACTCTACGTTTCTTTTTATGTTGGGGATTTATGGAAACAGTGTGGCTGCTAATATGATTGTATTTTTATTGTTATTGTTATTAAATGAACGTGTTTACTTTTATGAAAAGATGCACTTTATTTCGAAAAAAGTATAATTGATTTAAAATATTATATATATGTAAATAGGACATATTAAAGTAAAATATAGGTGTTCATTATTTGTCTTGTTTAGCAAATTTGCTTAGAAGTCAACAATTTAGATGATGGTGTGCGAGGTTTATAATAAAGTAAAGAGTAAATTACAAGAATGGTCCTTATGGTTTATTTTTTATAAAAAATAAAGAGTAATTTACATGAACATTTTTTATGGTTTGCAATAATTTGTATGTTTGTTTTCTAATTTATTTTTTAATTTAGGTGGTCAACAAGTTTTTAATATGTTACGTCCCTAGTCCTTTTTCTAACATTTTGTCTTATTTCACCGTTTAAACCCATCACGCACGCAAGGGTATTGTTGTCTTTCACTTTGAGTGCCCTTTAATAACCCTAACACCCCATTCCCAAGTTCAACTTAACGAGAGAAAAGAAAGGAACTAGGTAGAAATGAGAAGAAAATAAAAGAAATTGGTGTTCCCGAGTTTCATTAAAGGAGGGAAGTGGAGGGAAATGAGATGATCACTTTCCCTCCTAACTTTCCTTCCGATTTGGGAGGATTTGGAAAGAAAGAACAAAATGATTCATTTTCCTTCCACTTCTCTCCAACTCGGGAACACAAAAGAAAATTTAGTTTTCCGTTCCTTTCTCTTTTTTTCTCTCATGACTTTATTTTCTCTTCTCTTCTTTTCTTTTGTTAAACTCGGAAATGAGGCGTAAGAACAACATACATCTCCTTCTTCCTTGATGTCAATGCCTTGGCCTTAATCTTCTTCGAACCTCCCAATATATCTCGTATACAAGCATCCATTCATAAACACTAACACTCCACATTACAACTATACTTCATTATAAACTCAAATATGATCCATCCATTAACAAATTTATAACTACACTTCGTTAACCCTTTTCGCTTCCTCTGCCCTCCAAATCCATACCTCTGTTCTTGCCTAACCCTTCTACCAACTGCTCGTGCACGAGATAAACAAAAACACCTAACACAATCATAACAACCAGGTTACTAAAAACAATGTGATGTTCGTGAGCATTCACAGTTTGTTGGACCAAAAATGGGCGATGTTTTGCGATTGCGTACGGGGATGTGAGACTGGAATTTATAGAAATTGATGCAATCACGACAATACACTTATTGCAAAGGTGTTTATGTTGAGGGAGTTGTTTTCATTTGGAATTTAAAGAAATTGGCTTGCAAAATTCGGCTCAATTTGTAAGGTTGAATATGTTATTAGAAGATATTGATCGGATTCTTGGTGTGATAAATTGATTATGCAAATTCTATTGAATCCTTATGATGATTTTCTTGAATTTCTTAATCATTTGTTTAAACGTTGATTTGTCAGAGACTGAATTTCTACATCTCATTTAGGATTTTAATCAAACACATAGATATTTCATTGTTTTGGGTTCACATGTAATCTTGTAACCATGTAAAGAGATGGATATCTCAATGTTGATTAGAGTGGTTCGTACCACTCTCTATTATTTTGTTCAACATATGTTTTTGTGAATCAATTGTTTAGTTTGTGAATGTAGGCTTTTAAATGTGAGAGATAGAGAGAGAGAGAGAGAGAGAGAGAGATTCAAAGTGAAAAAACGAATATTCCTAACGCAAGGGGTTTACCCATGGTTGTCAAAATCGCGATCCTGATCGTAGGGTCGTATGATCCTATGTATGAAAAACGAATCCGATCGTATATAAGGTATGATTGCAGGTAAGATTGTATGATCGTAGGATCATAATCTGATATGATCCTACCTTCATTGACTTTTATTTTTTTGGCACTTCATGTCATTATCCTTTACCAATTTAGCATTTATCATTTTAGGTTGTGGCTTATGACTAATATTATGAAGTTTTTATAACTTTTGAACGAAATATTAAATGTTTGAAATATTTTTCATGTTTTAAAATTATAAATTAAAATTAAGTTTTATTTTATGGGGTCTTAAGATCCTGATTCCGATCTTGCAAACCCGGAAACAGTCTTTGATTCGATCTTGGCAATCTTGGGGTTTACCGGTGAAAAAAGATCGAATGTTAAGACTCCCCATGTAACATATTTGGACTCCGCATGTAACATATTTGTTGTAACGACCCAATATACGACCCAAAATTTTTTGTTTTAATATTACTCAAAATCGCAACATCAACTATTAGATAATAAAACCATGAATCGTATGTCTCAAAATGAAGTAAATGTATCAATTCAAAACTGAAGTTAATATTATATCAAAATATCAATAAAACTCCCAGGAATAAACTGCAACTATGGTGTGTGCCATGTCATCAATCCGAGCTCTTCCCCTTGCTTGTGGAAGTACCTGAAACCAAAACTGAAACTGTAAGCACAAAGCTTAGTGAGCTCCCCAAACTACCACATACCATACAATAACATATAAAGCACATACTGGGACTTGCGCACTACATCGGACCAGAGTCCGGACTAACCGGGGCCTTGCCCCCTGCATCAGACCGAAGTCCGGAAAATGCATCGGGCCGAAGCCCGAACTAACTGGGGCCTTGCCCCCTGCATCAGACCGAAGTCCGGACTAACTGGGGCCTTGCCCCCTGCATCAGACCGAAGTCCGGACTAACTGGCTGAACATGGCATAGCATAATCATAACCACTAGCATAAACACATATACTGCATACTGCATCAGACCGAAGTCCGGAACACATAACACAAAAACATGTTTGAATCACAAAGACATCAAGCACACTGAACTACTGCATCGAACCGAAGTCCGGAAACTACTGCTAACTAGACGGTTCAGCATTGTGGTCGTAGACCCGTTCCTACTGGAAGGAAAACTCACCTGAACTGTTGAACTCGGACAATAACCCTCCGACTGCTAACCGACAACTCTCCGAAATGCTGCTCCTCTAGCTCCTTAAGCAACTGATACCAATAACAACACTTAGACTAAACTGTCTTCCCGGGGTCAATTAAGTCAACTTTGGTCAAATTCCTGGTCAAAGTCAACCTTCCTGATTGACCCTACTCGCCGAGTTAACCCGTCGACTCGTCGAGTTCTTATACTCGGAAAACTCCCATAACACGACTCAACTCGCCGAGTCGCCCCAGGACTCGTCGAGTTGAACGATCTCTGAATTCTGTCTTGACCAACTCACTGAGTCGCCAACCGACTCACAGATCCGAAGCTTAACCAAAAGAGGTTGGGGTTCTGTGACCTGACTCACCGAGTCCAAGAACAGACTCGCCGAGTCCAAGGCAATCTTCAATAGACTTGCCAAGTTGTTCTTCTGTAACGCCCGTAGATCCGGGCTAGTCAATTTAGAGGCAATAAGGGTCGAAAACGACTTTTCTACAAAAGATTATTTAGAATAAATAATCTTAACCAAGTTTTAGAGTATTCACAAGGTTTCTGTACATATAAAGAACGCCGAAATCCGAGTTATAACGAAGAAGTTATGACCCGTCGAAGTTTCGCGACAGAACCGGCACGACACCGGGAAGCGTAAATAGTGAATTTACGATAGAGTGAGATTTATCCTTAGCGATCTAAACAAAAGTCGTAGAATATGTTAAACTAAGAACATCGATAAAAAGAACGCCCAAATCTGACTTCGTATGAAGAAGTTATGATTTTTCGAAGTTTCGGACTAGTAATGTACAACCCGAAATTCGAATATTAGATCGAACGGTTTTTAGCCGACACGACCTGAACGAGAATCGAAGATCTCGTTAAGAGTAGCGTAACGAGAAAAAGATGGGCGAAAAAGGATGTCGGATGAAGAAGTTATGAGGATTTAACGGACCAATCCTGTCCCGGCCTGTTAATAATATAAAATTTAAAATCGAACCAAAATTAGCCGACGGATTCTAAACGAAAGTTGTAGAGTACGTTCCCACCTTCGCGTGGATATAAAGAACGTCGAAAACGGAGCTCGTACGCGAAAGTTACGAATTTTTAAAGTTTATGATCGAATTTGCGAAGGCTGATAAGGAATTGATGATGTGGCGCATTGTGGGTCGTCCATCGCTAATCAGATCTCGCTTCGGATCATGCCACGAAGCCTCGCTATTACGCCCCGCGTAACTTCGGTCTGATCCATCCGATGAGTGCAAGACAGCTGGGTCCGAGCTGGTGGTCTTATCCGAGGAGTACGCCCAGCGTACCCTCGGTATGCCCAACGTAGTCCGAAGCTAGCAGCCTATAAATAGCTGCGAGGGCTGCCTCCATTTTCACACCATTTCTCATACTTCTCTCACTACTTTCTCTCTCTAAGTGCTCCATACCACTCATAAGCCCTAGGTAAAACCCCTAGCACCCTAAGGAAGCCCCGAGGCTCCCGGAGTCCCGAGAAAAAGGAGTCTTTCGGTTTCGAAACGTTGCTCCAATTAAGTTCCGGTTTTCGATAAAATTCGCTGTAAGTGTGCTACGCTTACGCAATTTTTAATATAGCTTTCAAATAATTATAGGAATGTTATTAGGTCCTTAAAATAATTATTTGGACTATTATTATGAGTTATATTGAGTGTTATTAACGCTTATATAATAATAATAATAGTCAGACAATTAATTTGTCGCGATTATCGTTAGACTAAACCCTAGTGGTATTGATACTAGGTTTTATCGAAGGAAAATCGTTTTGAGAGTATTGAAGCGCTGTCCGAGTGCTGAGTCACCACCTTTCAAGTGAGTGCATAGTTACTTTCAGCTTACACATAGATATGAAGTATTTTATATAAATTACGTGCTGTGTGTATATATTATCTGTATACTTGCTATCTATGCTGGATGAACGTTTTATACATGTTTTCAATGATTTAAACTGTATATGTATTTTATATCTACAAAATGTGTTGGGTAAAACATGGTTAGATGTAATAGTTGATGTGTGAGCAAATAAAATAATGAGAGGCCTCGTTATAGCTGTGCTTGATGATCTAGTCATCTAGCGGAGTATAGATAACGACCACAGACTATTCTAGACACTCCAGTGGAACACTAGCAGGCTCGCAACCTGTAGGTGTTTATTCGAACTGTGTGTTTATTTCAATTGTGTGTTTATTCGAACTGTGTGTTTATTTGAACTGTGTGTTTATTCCAACTGTGTGAATTGTGTGCTCACCAGGTGTACTCCATCCCCCATATGGTTGCCTTTAGGACTTTCATTGCCAAGGAATCCCCTTAGCAGTAGTGTCCATCCCAATGATAGTCCTTTGACTAGGTCCCTTGTGTTAGATGTTTTATGGACGTAATGTGAGGATAACGGGAATGAGTAATTGTGTTGATTGTTTGATGTTTAAAAATAATAATTATATTATTGTGGGTTGAAAACCCTATGTGCTCACCAGGTTTCCCAACCTGACCCACTCAGTTTATTTATATCACAGGTGTTGATATAAAGTCACTTTACACTGAGAGATTTAAAGAGATGTAGATCACTAGTGTAAACAATTGTAAGTTCTGTTTATGCTTATGCTTCTGTATTAACGATGACATCCCAAACGTTTTAAAATGAAATAAATACGTTTCTTCAAAAATGTTTTAATAACGTATTTACCATGTTTTTCTGGGAACAAATTCCGTAACACTTTTATAAAATGAAGTACTCTGATTTTTACAAAGCATAAACAAGCCGGTCTTTTCTGGCCGTGATTTTGGGGATGTCACATCTTCCAACTCGTCGAGTTCCTGCCCATCTTCATACAACTCGCCGAGTCCACCCATGTGACTCGCCGAGTCGCTTCAAATCTTAATCCATACAGTGGCTTTTCGAGCCATGCAGGGGCTCCAAACTGTAGATTTACTCTTCTAAGGCCCACCCTTCACGTAAAGTAGCAAACTTTATGTGAAACCAAGGAGCTATAGGCTTAAAACACTTTAGGGCTAGGGTTTAAGACAAACATGCTTCACCAACACACCAAGGGCTGATACTTTACGGGTTTTTAGACCAAGACAAGCCTAGATCTGAAGTAGCAACCTCAGATCTGGACTTCTAACTCGAAATGGCTCCTTAACATGCCAAAATGGCCCTAAAACATCATCCAAGAAAAGATCTAGAAGCAACAAAGGCAAAGTGACAGATTGTTACCTTCAAACTGATGCTCACAACCAAAGAGTTGAATCCTCCAGCTCCTTAGTGGTCAAATAGTAACATCCAAAAATTTACAACCAATTTTAACTTTTAAAAAACAACCCATATTCATTAAGTTATTACAAAAAGGTTTTCAGTTCGTTTATTATCAGAGTATCCCAGAAACATCAACATAAAATTGATGAGCGGTACGATCACGCCTTCGCCTTGCCACGATCTCTTGAAGTACCTGAAACAATACACAGGAACTGTAAGCCCGAAAGCTTAGTGAGTTACCCCCAAAATACCAACCACAATACCACACATATAGCATAACATAAACAGAATAGTCATGCATATTGAATCTACAGTGTGACTGGTCCGCCTGCACCAGGCCTTCAGTCCACCCGGTCCACTCTCTCTCCGAGTCTATAGTATGACTGGTCTGCCCGCATCGGGCCTTCAGTCCACCTGGTCCATTCTCCGAGCCTCGGCACATCTAGTCCGTCCTCTTGGGGCCTTCAACCTATCCAGACCGCTCGCCGGGCCTTCGATCTAACCGGTCCGCCCTGGGTATGTTGGCCTACAACAAAAAACAAGACCCGCCTCAACCCAACCCCAGTCCAACAACCATGTGCACATAAACATATAATCATATAGCAGTTCACAACTAATCAACCGATCTAGCATATCACATAACACAACAACATCCTAATCAGGATACTGACCTAACCAGTCACTAACATAGCATCATCCTATGTACCAAGATACCGACCTTAACCATGTCTCTAACATATACCATCCTAATTACCAGGATACCGACCTTAACCAGGTCTCTAACATATACCATCCTAACTACCAGGATACCGACCTTAACCAGGTCCCTAACATATACCATCCTAACTAGCAGGATGAAGACATAGCAAAGCAATAACATAACAAACAACTACCCGGATTCCCATCCGATAAAGGGCCGACCTTGGTGCCTTAGACCATGTCGATATAGTGAGGATAACTCACCTGCAATTGCCGACTGAAGAATAAGATCACGCTGCTCCGACCACCGACACGAACTCCACCACGGAACATTACCAAATAACCAATCCAATAAATACCAATAATTACCAAAATACCCCTAGAAGACAACTGGTCAACCCTTGGTCAAAGTCAAGGCCCTCAGTCAAAGTCAACCTTCCTGGTTGACCCTTACTCGCCGAGTCAACCCGTTGACTCGTCGAGTTCCGATGCTCAGAAACTCCCATGCCACGACTCAACTCGTCGAGTCCAACAAGCTATGAGTCCCTTCCTTCTCAACTCACCGAGTCATCCCTCGTCTCACCGATTCACAACTCAACCATAAAAGGTTAGGGTTCCACGACCAGACTCGTCGATTCCAAGAACAGACTCGCCGAGTCCAAGGCAATCTTCAACAGACTCGCCGAGTTGTTCTTCTAACTCGCCGAGTCCATTCACATATTCATACAACTCGTCGAGTACACCCATGTGACTCACCGAGTCTCTTCAGTTCTCATTCCAAACAGAGGCTTTTCAAGCCATGCAGGGACTCCAATCCATAGATCCATTCCTCTACAGCCTAACCCTCACATAAAGTTGCAAACTTTACATGAAAGCAAGAAGATATAAGCCCAAAACACTTCTAGGTCTAGGTTTCAAGACAAAGGGCTTCACCAATGACTCTTAGACAGGAACTTTAGGACCTTTTGGGCCATCACTCGTCTAGATCCGAAGTAGCAACTTCAGATTAAGCCTCAAACTCGAGATAGCTCCCAAACAAGCTAATGAATCCCAAATCAACCACCATTCATGAAACAATAATGAAATAGCTCAAGGAGGAGGTTCCTCACCCCTGAAATGTGCCCAAACAAAAGTAAATTCCAGATCTACCCAAGCCCCTTGATGACGGTCTCCAAATCCCCAAGCTTCTTACACCAATTTTCTCTTCCAAGCTCTAATTCTTCATCAATGGAGTCACACACACAAGATGAGGGTTTCTAGATTTCAAATGGGTAGCCAAGAGGCTGAAGGTGGCTATAATGTGCTTTATATAGGGCAAAATCCCCGGATTAAGGTTTTCTCCTTTCAGCACCAACTCGCCGAGTCCAGCCGTCGACTCGCCGAGTTGGTCACTTAACACTTGACCAGAATCGCGACTCGACTCGCCGAGTCTATCCATCAACTCGTCGAGTCGACCTTCCTTATTTACACTAAGAACCCTGAACTTGCACCTCTGAACTCGAGGTGTTACAATTCTCCCTCACTTAAATTAGGCTTCTTCCTCGAAGTATGCAACAACACATCCTAGATGATACTCCCGCAATACAGCTCCTGGTCTCAACCGACCCATGTTCCTCCAAACATTGCTATCAACCCCTATAAAGTCCAACTCTTTCTCATAGATTCACGACAACTGCTTCAAGCCGGCCACCGACTTCTTTCTCTGATAATGACACTTATCAACCAATGATCACCCGATGATACTTCCATCATTCCAAATCACATAATCACCTGTCTCTTACCAACTAGATATCACCCTGAAGCACCGGGTCCTGACCTGGTACCAACTGCTATCCCTTTCCTCGCTTGTCGTAACTTATCGAATTTACTGTTGGGACTTATCCCGCTTCCCTTCCGAATCCAACTCTTTTCCTTCCGTGCTGACAGGATGACACATCCTTCAGCTCTTGAGCAACTCCCGTGAGCTCTCCTCTGCAATCACATACACATGCTGAACTTGCTCTAACATCCTCGGGCTGGAAAAACCCGACACACTGACGATACCTCCAAACATTCCCAGGATGAATTACCGCTACATACATAGCCTCCTGATCACAACCATACTGGAAATCCAAGGCTCCATCCTTGCATCCCTTCCGAACTCTTATGGTTCTATACCACCGAAAATTCTTCCGCAACCTCAATAGACACCCAATCCGGATGTGCTTCCATACCACTGGCACAACCATAGTGCTCAACAACCATAATTGAAATACTCTCAATCATCCATTCTCACTACTGCTTTCACTTCCGTGAACCATCACTCCCTCCCGGAGTTACATACCTTTCCCTTTCCTTCTCCAAGGAAATCTACTTGCCAACCTTGCCACTTCAAACAAGTGCCACGGTGCTCACACCCCACCCTACACTATCCCTTGTAGAGTAACCGCTACTCCATGTATCGCACATGCTCTGAATCTGCTCGCAAGGACTCTCGGGTCCATGCACTGCCTTCCACAAACAGGATCAATACTCGGGGCCAAACCCACTGCTTGCTACTGCAAAGCAGCATACTCAAATCACTTTCCGCATGTAGATCTATCAACACTTACAGAGTCTTCAGCATGACTGGACCGCCTTGCCAGGCCTTCAGCCAATCTGGACCATTCTCAAAACCTTCAGCATGTCTGGACCGCTCTCCAGGGCCTTCAGTATGTCTGGACCATTCTACAAGCCTTTAGCTTGACTGGTACGCCCACCGACCTTCAGTCTCCCCGGACCACTCATACTATCATACATCATCCTGAACTATTCCTCCTGGGAATCTCTCCCATACATACTGTTCTAGCCCTCTAGGGGTTCCGAACTCTAACTCCATTCCATATACTCAGATCCCAGCCTAATCTTAGGCCTCACAACAACCAATCACCCTTTCCGAAATCCCTTCTGTACTCACCCCATCGGTCTGTTACTTACTCATACCAGCCCACACTCTTTGCTGACTAAAACACTGCTAGATCCCAAACAACTAATCAAATTATAACGCTTGTCGATCCTCCTGGGAATTTTCCAATTCTCCCCACTTAGAGCACTGACTACCAACCACCGGTGACTCAACCGGAAAAAATCAATCATCCCTACTTAACATTCTCCTCTTATCCATGAATTGATTTCCTCTGAAACGAGCAACATCCACAAAGTCACTTCCCCGCATCGCACATCATGAACTCTAAGGGAGTTCGACTCTCCGTTGAACACTTCTCAAATCACAATTGCTATACCGGACAACAAGATCATACAACCAAATTCTGACCATCAATCCCTTGGATGCTAACCGCCTACAACTCCTAGTTACTAGCACTCCCAACCGAACCATGAAACACGCAAAACGATGAATAAAATAAAACACTACATAAATAACCAGATAACTAGACAACAACGAAACGAAAACATACCAGCAACTGCATCCGGCTTTGCCCTGACCTCCTCTACTGTGAGCTGAAAAGCACGCCCCTGAGCCCTCGGAGGCTCCGCTCCACTCTGACCCCCTCCAGTAATCCTCACAGAAGACGGTGTTGGAACCTGCACCGATCTGGAAACAAGTTGTGGACAGTTGGCCCTCAAGTGACCAACCTGATGGCAATGATAACAAATCCTCAAATCCTGAACCGGGGCTGGCTGACGGCAATCCCTCACGTAATTTCCCTCTCTCCTACACTTGCGGCACGCACCACCGGACCTACAAACTCCGGTATGACCCTTCCCACACTTCTCACAAGTGTGGCTACCGTGACTGCCCAACCTGAAATCAACGGTCTTAGACCTTCTCGGCGCCGGCTGCGACTGCACCGGAGCCTGCCTCTGCTCTCGAAACTGCAACTCAATCTCCGACTCACGCCGCCGAGCAGCCTCCTGCAACTCCAGCAAGGTCTCGCACCTCTGCATAGACACAATCTGCCTGATATCCCTCTTGAGCATACTCAGATATCGGGACATCTGAGTCTGCTCCGAAGCAAACTCAGGGCAAAACATCATCCTCTCAGTGAACATCCTGGTGATCTCCGTCACCGACTCTGAATCCTACTTTAGCTCCAAGAACTCCTGAGCCAACCTCTCTCTCTCAACTCGCGGAACATAACGGGTTCTGAACATCTCGCGAAATTGATCCCAAGAAATTGCAGCCTGCTGCGCATCCGAATAAGATCCTGTGGTCAACCTCCACCAATCCTTCGCCCCGAGCCTCAAAAGGTTCAGAGCACACCTCACCCTCTGATCCACAGGGCATGAACACATGAAGAAACAACCCTCCACGTCTGACAACCACCTCATAGCAACGATCGGATCCTGAACTCCATCAAAAGTAGGGGGCTTCGTATTATCGAAGTCCCGATACTGAAAACCTTGACTGGTTCCTCCCCTTGCCGCTGATACAGCCGTTGTAGCAGCCGCGGCAGCCGCCTCTGAAAGAGATGCATAGCGTTCATCAAATTACTCAACCATGGTGGTCTTGATCGACCCAAACATCTCTGACATCTCCGCCCTGAACATAGCAGCAATCTCATCATGCAGGATCTCACGAATCCTGGCATCCAACTCATCCGTACTCATCTGACCAATGACCTCGGGTGGCACTGATCCACCCTGACCACTCTCTCCTGATCCCGATCCTGACCCGGATCCACCCCCGACATGCCTCGTAACCACCATACTGAAAATAAGCCACAAGAATATTAGGCATTCTTCATAATAATCCAGAGAACTAGCTCCCAACAAACCCTAGGGGTTGTGACTTCCTTGATACGCGTATGGGTCTTGTGCTTTCAGTAGTACGGGCCCATACTACCTTCCACACCTACCCATATTTGTATCAAGTATCACCAAAACACCCTAATAATAACATATACATAATGAACACTCGATTCCCACGCCTAGAGGAGCACCATTATCCCATAACCGACCTACCGGTCTCACGCAACTCACCCATCCATGAAACTTCCACTGACCCTGCAACACTAGTGTATGCTAGCCATACATAACGTTGGACCCCATAGACTTTCGAATATCCAATCCTACCCTAAGCTCCCAATCAAACAAGAACAGAACATAAGGCCAAATCAAACATTCTTAGGCTATAAGATCTTAATTATATATGGTCGTGATGCATACACTGAATAACTACTATAATGATGTCAATTTCATACAAGGAAACTCTAGGCTAGCAGGCATCATATAATCAGGTAATTCTATCATGCAAATTCCTGAAGATCCCTAGCCTAGTATTAGCATGTTGTTCTAACATATCACATAATCAAATAACTTGTATGGTATTTTGGGGTCTACTTACTGGCTCAGGCTGATCGTACCTCCGCATCCTCCTATACTCATTTTTGAAAACCATTTTAATTTCACTTTGAAAACACTCCTTGATTTGAGACTGGATTCACACAAATGTTCCTCCAATTCACTCAAACCAAGGCTCTGATACCAACTTGTAACATCCAAAAATTTACAACCAATTTTAACTTTTCAAAAACAACCCATATTCATTAAGTTATTACAAAAAGGTTTTCAGTTCGTTTATTATCAGAGTATCCAAGAAACATCAACATAAAACTGAGGAGCGGTACGATCACGCCTTCGCCTTGCCACGATCTCCTGAAGTACCTGAAACAATACACTGGAACTGTAAGCCCGAAAGCTTAGTGAGTTACTCCCAAAATACCAACCACAATACCACACACATATCATAACATAAACAGAACAGTCATGCATATCGAATCTACAGTGTGACTGGTCCACCTGCATCAGGCCTTCAGTCCACCCGGTCCACTCTCTCTCCGAGTCTACAGTATGACTGGTCCGCCCGCACCGGGCCTTCAGTCCACCTGGTCCACTCTCTGAGTCTATAGTAAGACTGGTCCGCCCGCACCGGGCCTTCAGTCAGTCTGGTCCACTCTCCGAGCCTCGGCACGTTTGGTCCGCCCTCTTGGGGTCTTCAGCCTATCCGGACCGCTCGCCGGGCCTTCGGTCTAACCAGTCCGCCCTGTGTAAGTTGGCCTATAGCACAAAACAGGACCCGCCTCAACCTAACCCCAGTCCAACAACCATGTGCACATAAACATATAATCATATAGCAATTCACAACTAATCAACCGATCTAGCAGATCACATAACATAGCAACATCCTAATCAGGATACTGACCTAACCGGTCACTAACATAGCATCATCCTATGTACCAGGATACCGACCTTAACCAGGTATCTAACATATACCATCCTAACTACCAGGATAGCGACCTTAACCAGGTCTCTAACATATACCATCCTAACTACCAGGATACCGACCTTAACCAGGTCCCTAACATATACCATCCTAACTTGCAGGATGCAGACATAGCAAAGTAATAACATAACAAACAACTACCTGAATTCCCATCCGATAAAGGGCCGTTCTTGGTGCCTTAGACCCTGTCGATATAGTGAGGATAACTCACCTGCAATTGCCGACTGAAGAATAAGATCACGTTGCTCCGACCACCGACACGAACTCCACCACGGAACATTACCAAATAACCAATCCAATAAATACCAATAATTACCAAAATACCCCTAGAAGACAACTGGGCAACCCTTGGTCAAAGTCAAGGACCTCAATCAAAGTCAACCTTCCTGGTTGACCCTTACTTGCCGAATCAACCCGTTGACTCGTCGAGTTCCTATGCTCAGAAACTCCCATGCCACGACTCAACTCGCTGAGTCGCCCCAAGACTCGTCGAGTCCAACAAGCTCTGAGTCCCTTCCTTCTCAACTCACCGAGTCATCCCTCGTCTCACCGATTCACAGCTCAACCATAAAAGGTTAGGGTTCCACGACCAGACTCGCCAATTCCAAGAACCGACTCGCCGAGTCCAAGGCAATCTTCAACAGACTCGCCGAGTTGTTCTTCTAACTCGCCGAGTCCATTCACATATTCATACAACTCGTCGAGTACACCCATGTGACTCGCTGAGTCTCTTCAGTTCTCATTCCAAACAGAGGCTTTTCAAGCCATGCAGGGACTCCAATACATAGATCCATTCCTCTACAGCCTAACCCTCACATAAAGTTGCAAAATTTACGTGAAAGCAAGAAGATATAAGCCCGAAACACTTCTAGGGCTAGGGTTCAAGACAAAGGGCTTCACCCATGACTCTTAGACAGGAACTTTAGGACCTTTTGGGACATCACTCGTCTAGATCTGAAATAGCAACTTCAGATCTAAGCCTCAAACTCGAGATAGCTCCCAAACAAGCTAATGAATCCCAAATCAACCACCATTCATGAAACAATAATGAAATAGCTCAAGGAGGAGGTTCCTTACCCCTGAAATGTGCCCAAGCAGAAGTAGATTACAGATCTACCCAAGCCCTTTGATGATGGTCTCCAAATCCCCAAGCTTCTTACACCAATTTTCTCTTCCAAGCTCTAATTCTTCATCAATGGAGTCACACACACGAGATGAGGGTTTATGGATTTCAAATGGGTAGCCAAGAGGCTGAAGGTGGCTATAATGTGCTTTATATAGGGCACAATCCCCAGATTAGGGTTTTCTCCTTTCAGCACCAACTCGCCGAGTCCAGCCGCCGACTCGCCGAGTTGGTCACTTAACACTTGACTAGAACCGCGACTCGACTCACCGAGTCGACCTTCCTTATTTACACTAAGAACCCTGAACTTGCACCTCTGAACTCGGGGTGTTACACAAATCCTCCAAATCTTTCTCTTTTAAAAGCCCCAAGCTCACTTTTCTCCTCCTCTTACTCAAATTAGGGTTTGGAATCGCTTAAAGATGCTTCTGGCCGACAAAGGGGATGAGGAGAGGACATAAGGTCCTTTAAATAGGGTGCAAACCCTAAGATTAGGGCTTTTCTCGTCCAGACCAGACTCGCCGCGTCGGTCACTTATTTTATAACTTGAATCCAGCTCCGACTCAGCGAGTAAGTATACCTACTCGTCGAGTCCCTTCTTCAATCTACACTTTAAGCTCTTAACTCAAACTTCTGAAATTTGGGATGTTACATTTGCACCGTCAAATTAAAAATAAATTGAGAATCAAATATGCAAGTTACTCCAAGACCAAACCATAAGGACCATAAGTGTAATTTACTCTAACGTAAATGATCGAACGAACTAAACTATTTATTTGGCTTATATATAATACTAGGCAAATCCCCGCGCGTTGCGCGACAATAGAATTATATAGTTAAAATAATAACTTTTACCGAATTATTATTTAATATTTCTACTTTGAAACAAAATGTTAGTAGTAAAGCAAACATATAGTTAACATATGGGTGCTGATTTATCCACTGAAAACTTTTTATCCATCCACATAAAAAATTTTGTAATGACAATTATACCCTTAAAATGAATTTCTTGATATTGAAGAGAGAGAAAACATCTTGCACGCACAGCCACCATTGTGTTCACTCTTCTTGCGTTAATGGTGGCCTAGATTCAATGGACAAGTGGTTTTAATCGGGGTAACTAACATGATCGATGCAGTTGATGGAGCATTGAGGCAACCCGATAGATCTGACCGTGAATTTACATTTCATCTGTCGGGTTTTGATGCGCTTGTTGAAATAATAGATATTCATACATGGAAATGGAAACGACCATCTGTAAAATAGTTGAAATTGGAACTTGCTGCTAGTTGTGTGGGGTATTGTGGGGTTGATTTGAAAGCTCTTTGCTGATTTGAAGGTTCTTTGTACTGAAGTTGCAATAGTTGTTGGATCTGTTTGAAGTTGAAAAGAACATTTATGTATATTACAGTGGCTGCACATAGAGGTTCAATTGTGCATTCTAGACCTTTGTCCCAAATTGAATTGCCAACTTTTGAAATTTTTAATCGATGCCGCCCAATCATCGACAACACTTTTGCAAGCACTCCAAATACTTCCATCTCTACAATGCGTCCATGGTCGATCATCAAGTGAGCCTAGTAATTATCGATCAATCATCATCACTCCATTGTCCATCAACAATCGAGCCCAAAACTCCAGGCATTAATCTTCCGATTACTCGATCTTTCAACATCGAGCTTCAGGCTTAATAGAGATCACACAAGAAGCGCCGAAGGAGGATGAAGGGTTGTTGTGTCGTGCGTGGTTTGGGGTTTCCAGACTTGGGATTTTCTCTCTTGGTATCTAGAATTAGAATGAGGGTATAATTGTCAAATCCGTTATTTTTCTGTGGATGGATTAAAACATAACGTGGATAAATCAGTTCCCTTAACATATTAGTTTTATTAAACATTATAGTTTAATTCTTAATTCATTGTGATATATACAATTATTTGATAATTTTTTAAACAATTTAAAATTGTGTAAAATATATCAAATGAATGATAATATAACGGGTAACAAAACGTATGAACAAAAATATGAACTGCAGCTTTTAGTAACATAAAAATAGAAAAACATCTATTATAACATTTGTATTAAAAAAGCTATATATATAACGAATAATAAAAAATATGAAAAATAAACACTATAACTTTTAATAACATAAAAACAATAAAACATCTTTTATAACATTTATATTAACTCTCTATATTAAATCACAAATCTCTTCAAATACATTAATGTTTTTAATGAGCAAAACTTCTTATAAAAGAAAAGCAAATAAAAAGTTATTAGTGATTACTAATTAATAATCATAAGTTAAAAATTCTTGAGTTGTAACTAATAAATATACATAAATTAGAAAACTCTTGAGTTGTAGTGTGAGTTTCAAATGAATGCGGTACTTGGAAATGTATATTTATTATTATTATTATTATTATTATTATTATTATTATATTCGTCTAAATAATTGGTTTTGATGCATCATTTTAATCCCTTCAATTATTAATCATAAAGATATTTAATTATAAATTTATAACATACTTAGGTGCATATACATGTTAAACAAATCACATATAATATATATATATATATATATATATATATATATATATATATATATATATATATATATATATATATATTCGTAAATGTCATATGTAATTCTTGTCGTAGTAATATGGATAAATAACTTTTATATGAAGAACATATCATGATAGGTCTATCATAATTATATATCAAATGTTCAAAATTATGTTATCTTTTAAATATTGTCTTTTAAATATGTTGTGTAGGATAATCCAACAAAAAACAATAGAAAATAAACATAATCAAAATAGAAAAACTACAATCAAATAAATAAGAGCATTGGGTGGTTGAATATATAAATAAAAATGTTACATAAACATACATTTAAATCAAAAGAAAAACTAACATTCGTTAACTTTACTCAAACAAAAAAACCTATATCCATTTTATGAATCTTCTTTCTTCATTTAACACCATTCAACCATAGAAACTTAATGATAATTCTTCACTAACCTGCAATCAAAATATTTTTCTTGAAAAAGAAGAATCATAAAGATATTCCAAGCAAAACATTGATGTTTTGAGAGTCACATTCAAGATTGAGTAATACACAAAAATCACATATAAAAATTAAATGAGAAACTGGATATAAAGAAAGAACAGAAAAGCTTCATTTATTTTGGTTGAAAGAAAAAATCATATTACAATTACCATTGATACGACATAACTAATTTCTTCAAATCATCATATTTGGATCGTGAATGCTTCAACTATATGAAAACTTTTGAATCACAATATCTTAAAATCCTTCTTACATGTAAGATTTTATATAATACAAAAGACACAGAAGATTAGTCTTTTTATAGTAGATTTTTCACTAAATGCTAATTAAACATAATATAAGTTATAAAACTTTTGAGTGTTAAATCATAATTAAGAAAACTTTTGAGTTGCATTAGTTAAAAAATAGGGTTTCAAATGAATGTGGTTTGAGAAAATTAAAAAAAAAGGTTTCAAATACATGATATTTAAGAAAAAATGTTAGTTTTATAAGTATGTATGATACTACTCTAAAACATTATAACAAACTTGCAATATATACTCTTAAGGGAGGAGAGAGTCATTTCTTTCCAATCCACTGAACCCACTACCCACATCATTTTTTCTCTTTTATTTGTCTTCATCTTTCTCAACCTACAAAACATGGAAACTTTATCTTTTTGAACCCACTCAACCCTTTCAATTAAAAAAAAAATACAAAACAATCAAAGGTAAAATCTTAATTAACTATAGAGTTATCGACAGTACCACTCCCGTTTCTATAGGTTGGTTAATTGGTTTCTCTAACCCACTTCATCATCTCTCTCTACTTTCTCTTGTACTATATGTTTTAAAACTTATACCTTAGTTGTTTTGTATATTTTTTTTAATCGAGTGGGTTGAAAAAGATAGGATTTCTGTATATTGTTGGTTAAAAAGATAAAGAAAAAAAAATTGATGTGACAGTAGGTTTAGGTTCAATGGGTTAGGAGGGTAGGACTCCATCCTCCCTAACACATTGATTTTAACTTTTTAAGAATATATTCACTAAATCAACTAAGAACATGCTCTTCTTGAATGCATATTACCTAATAACATAAAAATAAATAGTTTTTTTGCATTGCTCTCTCCAAACATTGGAGATATTTATTCAGATTTTGTTACGAGGAAGAACGGTGTTATACATTCTGCCTATATAGGATAAATGTGGTACAAAATCACAAAACTTTTACAATAAGACGATAAGAAAGACATTCATGTCTTTTACATACATAAGAGATTGATACTAGTTTTTATCCAACTTTTTTTAAAACCCATTACAATCTGTCTTGTCAAATCATGTTTTTTAACATAGGGGACCACAAGGCTCAAACGCAAAACACACATTCTACCATTATTAATGGATTAAGAGGTGAATAAAACCACAAAAAAATGTTACACAAGCAAAGGTGTAGTCATATTAATATGAGATAATCCCAAATCATTTAAAAACATCCATCAAAAATCACTCCATAAAGTTTTAAAAAAATAAAAATAAGGAACTAAACAAGTGTCCCACTTCCATCATCACACTTAATACAGGTGAAAAGTATCAAGCACAAACCACCTGGCTTACAACTCCAGGACATCTTTGCACAACTTTAATTACTAAAATTGTATCACTTCCCTGCAAAATAATATTCCAAATTTACCAAACTGCCCCTCACCAAATGCAACAGATCAATAATACCAAGAGGGGCAAACACAAAAACATACCAAAGATCAATTAAAAACCCTGTTCCAGGAGATAGTCACCAAGCCTTTCAACAATCATGTTGCATTGCCCTGGAGTCATGGGTTCATCATACACACCAATGATCAAGGACATTGTCGTCTTTTTAACAGTAACACCTCCTGGTCCCTGCAAGTCAAAATTACTTATATACCCTTGTGTTTTATATATGATATTTATGAAATCAAGATCGATGTGAATTGTGAAGTGATATTACCTTTTTCCCTCGAATCACGGCTCCAGCTTCACCTTGAATAACCATGTACTTGGTCCCACCAAGGTATAAACCAGTTGGGGCAAGTGAACCAGGTTCATTGAAGTCATTGATGATTGCAGTTATTTCCTCTGGTTTAACCTGTGAAATTATCAGGCATGAAAGATGAATGTTAGTGGCATATCATAAACATCTAGAGATGGGTTTGTGATGTCTTGAAGGTTGAAGCCCACACAAAAAAGCATATAGAAACATTGAATTTGTATATGTTTCTGCCATAACCAGATTTTTAGTCGAACTAATCTAATATCTGAAGATTTCATGGTGTTAATATGTGTCATGTGTCTCTCGTTGTTGATGTTTCTCATCCAAAAAGCTTTTCTCCCTTTATAGTGACCAAATAATCAATAATGGTTTCTCATTCAGCCTTGTTTCGATCCAGATATTTCACATCATTCAAATTAATCGAATGTCGAGATCAAGTTTACAATCATACGTCATGTCAAGATTTTGTACTGGTTGAATTTGATTTTAAATAAATTAGGTCAAAATAAGCAGAGACTCGGCGTTTTTACACCTTAACGTCGATGAAAACACATGCGCCTCTAGAACTCAAACAGTATAGCTATTCACATCAAGGTCCATAACAGATCAAACGAATCAACCACATGCAAAATCTCACGGAAAAAATTCAACTATTCTAACAATAAACAGCGACGATTTGGATCAGATCCGAAGTTAAATCGAAGTCAAACGTCCTAAAACGAGTTAGATGAAGCGAAACTAGGTAAAAAGTGAAACGTAATGGAGAGAAATTAGACCGAAGGGAAGTTGGATGATTGGGCCCAGATGCTCCCATCGTGACCGATGATTGCGGCGGAAGAGAGGTGATTTCCTTCGATCTCGCACATCAAGTGGTCGTCGACGTATGCTTGCCACGACATCTTGTTCGGATTATCGCTGTATTTGCTCCGATTCGTGTGATTTGTGTGGAGAGAAGCTGCTGGAGTTCGAGAATCGTGGGGGAGTGGTGAAGGAGATAAATAGAGCGTACAAAAAACGGCAATATGACGTGCACTTATAAGAAATTATATTCCATTGTCCTCATGGTATGGTCATGGTCCCTTGTAAATCATCATAAACCTTCCTAATCTAACTATATTTATTATTTAAAACATATAATTTAGTTTGTTATGAAGTTTTTATTATGAATATATCCTTTAACATAGTGTTTTAGTAATATTGATTACAAAATTGTTTTTGTATTTCTAGCCATCTAATAAATTGTTTTGTTTTGTATGAACTAATGCTATTAAGATCCACAACGAGGTAAGTATCAGTCGTGTGAAGGAATCAGTTATGACATATTGGTAGAAATGGAATGATTTAGTGATGAATTGTTAAGATGCATGAATGATTTAAATATTGTTTGGTAAGATTGTTGAACGAATCTGTTAAATAAAAAAATCATTTAACCTTCTAACAAAAACTTCATAAAACTCATATTAGTTACAAATTAACCAAAATCATAATTTGTCGATTGCTCCATTTCAAATTTTCAAGTTATAAATACACATTACATTACACATGGACAATGAATGATTTCTAACATTGAATTCCTCCGACAAATAAGTTCGTATCAAAGGGTAAGACAATATGAGTGATAACTCAAGACCTCTAAATTTGTGGAATCTATTTTTATATATCTTCTTATAATTTTTTAGAAATAAAAAAGTTTTTGATATTAAGTTATCGCATGTAGAGGCAAAAAAATGACCTTATTTTTTTTATTTTACCAAGGCCTCAAATCGACTTGAGTCGACCCTGCCGACAAACATCTCTTTTGAGTCGACCATGAGCAACTATTGCTTCAAATTTTATGCCAAATGTAAAAATTACAATCACTTTATTACATTAATGTCAATTGATTTTATTGCATGTTAATTGACATTGGTTATGTTTTCGTAAATAAAATAGAATTTAAGGGGAAATAAACACTTGAGTCTTAATCATCTCACATTGAACCAAAGTAACATTTATTTATCATTGGTAATTGTTTGCAATACAAACTTCCTGACCTTTTTATTTAAATCTTAGGCCCTGTTTGATAGTTGCTGACTGATAAAGTGCCGACTGAGAAAGGTCCGTCTGAGTAAGAAATCATGTTGTTTGATTGAAAATCTGACCGAATGTGTTGACTTGTGTAAAATGACCATTTTACCCTGATGCTATACACGTTTCTATGCAATATTACAATAATAATAATAATAATAATAATAATAATAGTAGTAGTAGTAGTAGTAGACGACATTAATAATAATAATAATAATAATAATAATAATAATAATAGACATTAATAATAATAATAATAATAATAATAGACATTAATAATAATAATAATAATAATAATAATAATAATAATAATAATAGTAATAGTAATAATAATAATAATAGACATTAATAGTAATAATAATAATAATAATAATAATAATAATAATAATAATAATAATAATAATAATAATAATAATAATTTATACAAAAACCTCCACCATAATAGACATTAAATATATTATTTTAAACATAAAACACAAAAAACCCTTCAGCTTGCTGGTAAACACCATTGCTTTTACAAGGGAGACCCAAGTTCTATTATTGTAGCTTTCATTAGTTGTGAATTTTTATCCAAGCCAAGGGTACTATTGGAAAGCCTTGTTTTCTTTCTCCAACTCCCAACTTCTTTCTCAGTCAGACACCAAGATTTTGTCTATCAAACACCTTTTGTCTGACCGAGTCAGCAAAAATGTCTGACCTGACTCAGTCAGATGCCATATCAAACAGGGCCTTAGTTAATTTTTTTCCTTGATAGTTGCAAGTGGTAGTTTTTTCGTTGAATATTTACCATGAAGTTTTACCGCGAACTCCCTGTAGATTCAACTCAACTTACCCTATCTACGTAGGTATAGTTGGTTTCTTTTTTACCAAGACGACGAACTTGATCATATACATCAGTTTATATATATATATATATATATATATATATATATATATATATATATCGTAATTTTCATTTTCTCATGTGAAGTCATAATTTGGAGTATACCCCATCTTTATCTTTTTAATCTCGATCCGATCACATATTACAATATAGTACTTTCAGATTCAAATACATTATTGATCACTCCTAACTAATCATCTTTGAGAAGTCTCAACACCAAATTCTCATGTAAACTAAAGCTTTGATGTATATTATCACCGTTCCATGATTAGCCAAACTCTTTCTTACATAGAAAATAACAATTGTCGTGTGTCTATTCATGATCTTCGTTATATTGTAACATCCCGACTCCCATAAACTTAAAGAGTAAAGGGCTTGGAACAAGAAAGAGTCCTTAGATCTGGCATCCAATTAGTTGTAGCAGTCATTTGAAGGTAAAAAGCTATTACCTTGATCACTTGTTTGTTAGATCTCTCCATTAGAGAGTTTATGAGCATTTCTAGCTTCTTTTTGAGTCATTATTGGTTTTAAGCATGTTTTGAAGCAAAGACTTTAGATTTGGACACTATTAGGCCCTTTAGGCCTAAAGACTCAAGCTTTATCAAGCTTTGGCCAATCTTCATGCTTTAAACCCCTTGTTGAGCCTTGTTTTGGCAAACTTAGCCCCTAAATGTCATGAATGGACGTAAAGCTTGTAGCTTTACATGGTATCTCAGCCCTAGAGGGCTAGATCTAGAGTTTGGGACCTTAGTCTCGCTTAAAGGCATCTGAATGAGTGAAAGGTCTGAATGAACTCGACGAGTTGGCTATGGTTTTCCCCGATATTCTGGACACTGTGCAAACTCGGCGAGTTGACTCAAATTTTCCCGATTTTCTGAGAACAGAAGGAACTCAACGAGTCGCATAGATGCACTCGACAAGTTGAGTGAACATGGACTGTTGACCTGAGTGTTGACTTTTAGGGTTTGGTCAAGTTGTGGACTTTGGAGACCATGGAGGGGTAAAATGGTCTGTCACCCTTTCTGAGATTTAGTAGAGGAGTTAACTTAACATCCTTGGAGTGATAATATAAATTGTTAATTATAAATGATTGTGATATATGTAGGCGGAGTCCAGACTGACAGTTTGAGTACGAGACATACTTGCTTTACTTACGAGGTGAGTCTTCTCACTATATTTACCCGAGTGGTAATCATTGTGCGACCAGAGGGTCTTATTTGTGTTATCGACCGGAGGGTCTTATGTGCTTATATTGAGACATGTGATATTATGTTTTCTGTCTTTGTGATTTATGTTGTATATTATTATGTGTATTTATTGTGATAGGACTAGAGGGTAAACTGAGTCGTGAGACCGGAGGGTCTTCATAGAGACATATGACTGGAGGGTCCTTATCGAGATATAGCCATAAGAGGCTAATTATTTGTGTGTGGTATTTTAGGGAACTCACTAAGCCTTGTGCTTACAGTGTTGTGTGAAATGTGTTTCAGGTACATCTTAGGATCACAGGAAGGCGCCGACATGAGTGTACACACCATCTTGTTGATTTACGTTTTGAGTATTCTGGGATATGTGACAAATAGTTTTGATGTTTGGGTTTTGAACATTTATAATTTGGATATGAGAGATGTTAAATTGTGTTTTGAATGAATTTAAAAATGAAAAATTTATTTGAAAATTTTGAGTGTTACATATATTCTCATATAGCCCACTAACTTTTCACAGGATCACCGTTGGGATATCCATTTCACTCTTAAACCTCTAAAATACATTGATATCATGATTTAAAATTTGTAAACGTCTTACATAAACATTTCAAAGACGTCATCATATAAATACTATTTCTCAGAAAACTTTGCATGGAATTAATCAAGAAATATTATCGTATATATAATACAAGAAAAACTTAAACTAAATTGTTATAATAGGGGACTTGTGCCCATGTGATAATGTACTGACCTCAAATGTCTAGCTAGTCTCCCGAAAATTTTTATAAATGTAAGAGGGATTCAAATCTCTAGTTAATGTCACATATGATTAGTAGGATTTCTTAGACTTAATTAATCTTTTTCATCTTCTAGATATTCTTAACACATTCATAAGGAAGCACTAGAAGCAACCAAATGACCACCATACCTAAAACAATCAAGTTAGCAATTTGAGTGAAATGAAACAATTACATTGTATATGTAATTTAAAACATGAGAAACAAATGTATGAGTAATTGGACATCAGCACCAAATACGAGTAAAACCTAAAAGAAATGCTTTAGAAGTTCATCTAACTTGAGTCAAACTCTTCAAATCGATTCCTAATGACTTAAGATGGATCCATTGAGTTCAAATTTATGTACACACATCTAATTATATCATAAGTAGCATATTTATCAATATTAATCCATTGATTTGATGGTTAATCGCTATCCTCATCATTTCAAACTCCAAACCCTCTAAAATGACCATTTGCACGAAATTTCCTTTTTATAATGGATGTGGAAAAATTGAATCCACACCCAAACAACAATAAACCACAAAATACACCATAAATTCAATTTAGGTGGATCAAAGTGGTGATCCTCAATGAATGGTGCTAAAACATTTAACTAAAAGCTTGAAAACAGATATAATTGTACATTAGTGGGATGGGATGCAAGAATAGACAAAGGATCAATCAACTTATTTTATTCTCCTTCTTTGCTCGTCTAAAATAAGGTAATACTAAACCTAGTATTTAACGCTCTCACCATTTTCAAATTTGAATGAAAATGCCCCCTCCTTATAATCTATATAAAACTTACCAAAAATTTTGCAACATTAAAGGTCCAAAATATAGTTGGTTAATGACCGTTAATATTCATGTTTAAACATCAATGACATTAAGGTCTTTTCATTTATATAAGCCTAACACGTTAGATAAGCACATCACCAACAGATGAGTTCATTATTATAAAATAAGCCTAACACTTAGTAAACCTAATACCTTAAAACTGATAAAGTATTCAAAACCAATATCGTAGTTAGATATAATATGTTTAATGATCCTAATATGCTTGGTATGTTCCTAAAATAAGTGTGACAGTTTAATGTTATTCTTATCCGTAGTTGAATAAATATTAATAACATCAATAAGTCGATAAATGTCCTAATTATTTTTTTTGACTATATTGGTTTTCCCAAGGTAAATAATTAATGTAAATGTTGGGATTCAGTTTGATCGTAACAAATATGAGCAAGATTCATAATGAAACAAACAAGTTGTTTGTCATTAGATATATCAATGTATAATTAAAACATAATACCAACAAACACATTTTAACCTATGAAAAACTTTCTTAATACACAAATATTTGTCTAATTTTATATAATATTTGCTACATAAAATAGAGTTGTTTTAGTGGATTGTGTTCATTATAACTAATCAATTATTTTTTCTATAAAATCATTGAATTGTGATTTGGTGTCAAGTCACTTTATATAAGATGGATTTGACTAGCATAAACCAAAATAAAAATATTCCCCACATACAGTCTCTTACTTTTTATAAATTATTATTATTGTTTTTTTATCGAGTTATAAATTTATATACATCATCTAATTTATTTGAATTAAGGATATTAACGTGGCCAAACAATGTGAAAGAGGTTACCCCCAACCTAATTCATGAAATCCATCTTTTCCCCCCACAAAAACTAAACATGGGTTAAACTCACACCCATATGTGGGTTAAACCCACCCTCAGACCTGCCCCACACTGATATTTATCAAATACACTAACTTTTTGGGAACATGTCCCTATGGATTGGTGACCCCATATCTATTTTTTACACCCTTAGTTCGAATAATGTATGATTGTTTTTTGGAACGATTGATTATATTAAAATAATAAGAAGCTAGAAAAATCAATTGCGTGATAATAGTAGAAGGGATATGAAGCCAAGTAGTCCAATCTAACTTAGCTTTACTACATCTATTAGAAATCCAAAAGAAATCCTTATCAACAACTTCATTAAAAAGCAAGGATATATTAGGGATACCTGATGTATGCATATTTACCTATATAATTCATGCATATTTCTAATACTTTTGGCTATAATCATGGTTGTTTTTGGGAAAAAGATGTTTATTATGTTTGAAATATGTTTTGGAGCAACAAAGACTTACTCGGGACAAAAAGAAAGCATACGAGGAGCTGGCAGCAGAAAATAGGAGCTGAAATAAAAGAAGAATAAATAAGGACTGAAGACCACATCGTAGTGATCTCCAACACGACGTGGTGATAGGAAAGTTGGTGACTAATCAGATGTCTTGGCGATTACGGGATAAACTCAAAGACCACGACATGTTGTACTGATTTTGACAATTATAAAATATCGAACATTAGATTGAAATCAAGGGCATGCAATCGGTTTTCTGGGGTTAATTGTGACTAAAAATGCTTAGAAATCCAGAAGAAGATCAAAAATCAAGTGTAGCTTAAGGATTGAAGAAGAATTAGAAGATTTCAACATTGATCTAGTTGGTTTGCTTTTCATATTTATGTCTAGCTTATTTTACATGGATCTATTGTGTTTTTCTGCTAAATTGAGAGGCTAAATACATTTTACTTTTTTTTTGGTGAAGATGAACTTTATCCATATATGTTGATGTCTATATTTGAATGATTATATTTGATTTTACTTGTGTTTGATAAATCCAAGCCCTATCATGTTTTAGTTCTACTTTATGTTGCTTATAATTCACATTAATTGATAATATTAATTGCATGAATTTGTCTCATAATTTTTTATGATCATTAAATAATTACAACTAGGATTAATCACATCTTACATTAAGTAATTAAATCTAGTAACTTTAACTGTGTTAGATAGCATAATTAGCCTTAATTTGTGCTTGGTTGCTTAACTTGATCGTATGAATGTAACTTTTATCATTCATAGTCCAAATTGTGCTTAATATCGATTTAGTGTTTAACTATTGTATGATCATTGCTTGTTAATTCATAAATTGGTAGGCCTAGATATTTGATCATAATATCTAGAAAATTGGTAATAAATATAATCTATCCAATAGAAATCAACCATATGAGAAAGGGAAACCAAATCTAAGCAGAAGTATTCTTTTAATTCTTGAAGCTAGTTTCTTTTCGTTGCTTAATTGCTAGCTGATTGTTCAAGTTCTTCTAATCTTGAAATATCAGTAATCACCCCCCCCCCCAACCATAGTTGGTTTCTTAGTTTAATTAGAAGTAGTTAGTTTATTTAATTGAATTCCGTTCCATATGATCGACACCCGACTTACATGAGCTATTCTATAATCTGACTAGGTACACTGCCTATAAGTGCATAGTTAGTAAATATTTGTTAGGTTATAAATTTAAGACTGATAGGTATATTTGTGCACATCAAAGTTTTTGGCACCATTGTTGGAGAACGGCTTATTATAGTTATAATTAAATTGTTTGTAATTAATCGGTCCTTTTTGTGGGGTAAAAACCACAAAAAGTTATTTTTCTGCATTTATTTTATTTTTCTGTCAGAGTAGCAACCATGTCGTGGTCACATTACATTTAGAATTGATTTTATTTCTGTTTTGTTTGTTTTACATGTGTTTTCTAGTTTTATCTTAGCAAAAAAAATGGGGGACATCACAACCATGACAATGGACGAGTACAAACGACATATGAGGAACAACAACAGATGGGGGCTTGATCCACCAAAAATCCCAGTCACTACAAAGTTTAAACTTCCGGGGCACATTCTTAATATGCTAAAAGATCTACATTTTTATGAGAAGAAACGCAAGGAAGCCTCCGAGCACATGGAAGAGGTGGTGGAGATTTCAAATTATTTTAATGCACCAAACGTGAGTAAAGATGCGGTGATGCTTTGAATTTTACCAGTCACATTGAAGAGTGAAGCTAAGGAATGGTTAAAATCACTTCCCTTTGGAGAAATCACGATATGGGCTGATTTTAAGACTTAGTTCATAAACCACTTTATCCCTCCTTCAAAAGTGGCGAAGCTGAAAAGAAACATGCAAAATTTTCAACAATTAGAAGGGGAGTCGTTATACAAAGCTTGGCAGCATTACAAGAGATTGTTACAACATTGCTTTCAACATGACTTCAATGTGCAACAAGAAATCTCGATATTTATGATGGAGTCAATGTGTGCACTCGCCAACTTCTAGACTCGCAATGGTCGATGCCAAAGAAGGATATGGCAACAAATAAAGCTCTGATTGAAGAATTTGCTAAGCATTCAAGATAGTATCACAACCCAAAGGAGGATTTCACTAAAGGAAAATCAAGTAAAGATGGAGGTTAAGATGCTATCACTTCAATAATTGCAAAGCTCGACGCAATGGAAAAAAGATCACAAAAATGGGTGGATCAATTCAAGATAGATGCGGAGTTTGTGGGGGATCCCATTCTACAAGGGATTGTGAATTGGAATACAAGAGAGATTGAGATACAAAATAAATTCAACAACTAAAACATGATCTCTACAAAATAGAACAAGTCCAATATGACAAAATACATGCTCTCAAGTCAATGCTACTTAGATTTATGGAAGCTAGCAGTGAAGACATGATGCCAATGATGAAACACTTAGAGATCAACAAGCATCTATCATGAGCATCTACATACAAGTTAGGCAATTAACAAAGTTTGTGTAAGAAAAGCTATCGGATCCACCTTCAAGAAAAACCGATCCAATCCCAATCTCTCAAGTCATAACTGTTTATATAGAAGACGAGGAGAAATTGGAGCATATGGGGGTCATTGATTCAATAGATCAACAGTACAAACAGTCGCCCAAAGGAAAAGCAAAAGAAGAAAAGATTTGTGATTCTATCCAGTCGCCACGACGTGGAGGCAATAGTGTCACGTCATGGGCGATAAAAGAAGATTATGATTTTTTAGTAGTTGAGTCGTATCAACCACCACTTCATTACCCATCTTCTGCCAAGGAAAATCTTGTGAAGCAAGGAAACGTAAATTTCATGGAGCGTAAAGAACCTAAAGAGAAATTAAAAGAATAAGTAAATCATTCGATACCTCCATTTTCAACGCTTATGATTTTTGAGGTGTTTGCTTTTACAAGACCTCCAGATCATACCTCGGAGCTAATTGAATCCAAAGAATAAGAGAGTGATGAGCCTCATTTTGACAAGAAAAACCCGAAAAGAGACAAGACAAAAGCTAAAGACACAAGAATGAAGAAAGAACCCAAGAGGATGCATAGTAAAGATGTCAACCTAAAAATGCCAGAAAGTTTGAGAAAGTTATTCAAAAGACAGGTTGCCTACAAATGAGCAAGGTTCAAGATGATTGATAACGGGGAGGTTACGCTTCCACCTAATGCAACGTAGATGGAAAGGAGTTTGACTCATGACTCCTTAAAAATAAGCGGTTATCGGGAGGCAACCTGATGTTTTGAGAGTTTGCATTTTATTTTCTTTTTCATTTATTTTTAGTTTTTAGTTTTATTTTGGTTTTAGTTTTATTTTGGTTATAGTTTTTATTTTAACCAAATAATCATATGTTTCTCTAGTCTTGTGATTTTATTTTGTAGTGTAAGAAAGAAAGTACATGAAGCGGTGAAGGAGCTTAATGGATGAACAAGTCGAGCTATTTGTAAAGATTACAATTGATGACCATGTTCTTGGCTAAGTGTGGGGTTCCCACTTGATGATAAATAGAAGCATTTTGAAGAATTTTACAGAAAGAAATATCGGAATGGTCCTAACCATCATGAAGAGGCGATGCATTACTATAGATCTTACAAGGTTCTCTGAGAATACACCACGACATGGACATCTTCACCACGTCGTGGCAATTAATTTTATCGCAAATGCATTCGACCATAAGCATGATGTGGCACACTTTACCACGTCGTGGCGATTTTAAATTTCACGACCATTATGACTTCAAGCTCTACACCACATCACGACTTTGCTTTCCCACGACGTACTTGAGGTTCATCACACTTTTTGAGAATAGTTCTTTGATTTATTCTGATCTAACACATTTTCACTCACAAGAAGAAAGTTCATAAGTACTTTTCCCAGCTATTATACGAGAAGTCCAAGCTTTACCACACAAGTTTCAAAATTCGATCTCGCCACTACTACCCAAGGGGAGTCCGTTGCAGTTCTTCCTTTTTAATTTATGCCTTTTATTGTTTTAGCATGAAATTGGGACATTTTATCATTTAAGTGTGGGGTAGGGGGTTGAATTTAGGAATACAATCATTCTAATAAAAATTGAAAAAAAATGAATATGATTTAAAAAATTATTAGAAAGATTTGAAATAATAATCTAAACTTGAAAGGTGAATAATACAAGTACCACTGTAGTCTTACATTACGTCTGGTCTCCAACAACCTACCATTTCCTGAATCCGATCGTACTGTGGCCTACTCACATTCGTGCGGCTAGCCCGCCCTGGCCCAAATCATCTAAAGGAATCCGTGAGTGAATCACAAATCTGTCACATTCTCAATGTCGAGTAGGGACCGGTGAATGCTACGAGCCACCCTGCAGTCATACAACACTCCCATACTAACTGACCACTAGTGAATGCTACGAGCCACCCCAACAATCTTACTATAACACTATACTAATGGCTAACTAACGAATGTTACGGGCCACCCTCGTAGTCTTACAACGTTTCTACTCTATCTGCCAACTAGTGAATGCTACGGGTCACATCGCAGTCTTACAACACTTCCACACTACCTGCTAACTAGTGAATGCTACGGGCCACCCCGCAGTCTTACAACACTTCTACACTACTATCTAACTAGTGAATGCTATGGGCCACCCCGCAGTCTTACAACACTTATACACTACCTGCTAACTAGTGAATGCTACAGACCACCCAACAGTCTTACAACACTTCTACGCTGTCTGCTGACTAATGCTACGGGCCACCCCACAGTCTTACCACATTCCCCACGTTATCTGGCTGCTGGTGAATGCTACGACTATCCCGCAGTCTTACAACACCTTCCATGCTATCTGACTGCTTGTAAATGCTACAGCTATCCCACAGTCTTACAACACCTTCCATGAAATCTAGCTGCTGGTGAATGCTACGGCTATCCCGCAGTCTTACATCACTTCTCATGCTAACTCAACCGTTGACCATGGTCTTACCGCTGATTACCAATCCGAACACACCCAAATTCAAACACACACGCGGTCTAACATCCCACACTAAACTCATGTCCCGAATGGAACCTCAACCTGGTTACCCATAGTCTACTACACATCAATCAGATGTGGTCCCAAAGTCTGAAAGTTTCCCGAACTTCCAATTCACATTATCCCCCATACAGGCAGCCACTCGAGCCACCTTTCCTTTCCTGATGGGGATACGAGCTCATCCTAATTTCACGCTTGCTTTTGTCCTGGGTAACCGAACGGTTCTCCCCCACTTTGATGCGACTAAGTCTCCACGGCACACGAGAAATGGAAGGATTTCCGATCCTTCCTACCTTCCAATGATCGATGCGGTGACAACCAGTGTTTACTAATGCTAGTGATTCATTACTAGCCGAGCTTACAAGACCATAAAACCTCTGAAGACAAGATGAACACTTTCTGAATCCCAACAATACTGATAAATCCAGATGCTTTGAAATGATACCGTACTCAGATCTTGAAGTCCAATTAACCAATGTTCATAACAAAACTTTGGTAGTAAACCACTTCCCTTGACGACCCAATGAGTCAATCTGAGCACAATGACTGAACCCTCTGAATCCTAACGAGGGTAGGTAACCACCCTGTAGAACCCTAACCGCAAACCTTCCACATAATGCCCCCGAACCGATCTTGACCATAAACCAAGATGACACTAAACACTCCTAACCCATTATAAAAGAAACACCCTTCGCTAAACCACTAAAGATTCATGGTATGCTAATGGCATATGACACTATTTGAAAATACAACTCATACATGAGCAAGGAAATAAATCAGATATATTCTTTACCCAAACCGATGCAAGATTCCAACAACCATAAATACATATAAAAATAAACTGAAAGAAGGAAAAAGATACATACATGCAGAATTCAATTCCCCTCTGCTGGGGCTCCCGCCCTACCATCTCGTCCATCGGTGATCCTCAAAGAAGTCGTAGCAGGCGCGCTCACTGCTCCTCCCCTCAACGTCGGACAGTCGACCTTCTTATGGCCCACCTGATAACAGTGAAAACATAACGGGCTTGCCCCTTGAGGGCAATCCCTGTTGACGTAACCACCCCTGCCACACTTGTAGCAGCCCAAACCCCTGGAGTGACAAACTCTATCGTGCAGTTTCTCGCACGTGCTGCACCGACTCCGGTCCTAATAGCTTCTCAAATGTTGTTCAGAAGTCTTGGGTCTCTTCCCGGGACCCTCAAAAGTATGCACCTTATCTGACCTCCTCTTCTCAATGTGCTCCAAATCAATTTCCCGCTCTCGGGCTCTAGAGATCATCATATCATTCCTCGTCTGCTACATATTGTGGTACCAATAAAGCCCTCTCCCGGAACTTGGCAGTGATCTCTGACAACGTCTTAGTAGTCTAGCGGAGATCTAGGAAATCTTGCGCCAACTGTTGCACCTCAATTTCCGGTGCAAACTCAGCTCAAAACCTGGTCGAGAAGTCATCCCATGACATGGCATCGACCGCATCATCACCCAACTCACTACCGATCTCCTCCCACCAATCACGTGCCCGATCTTTCAACAGGCAGGAAGCATATCTGACCTTCGCCTCCTCGGGGCAGAAACTCGTCCTGAACACATTAGCCATATCTACTAACCACCTCCTACAGACAATGGGGTCCCTCTCCCCATGGAACGCAGGAGCTCCACAAGCACAGAACTCCCGGAAAGTCAGTGTGCGAGCTCCAATGATAGCCATAATCTTCGCACGGAACGCGCCCAAGTGCTCATCCACTATCTCCAAAACGTAGCAAGAAATCTCTGATGAGATGAACTCCCGCAACTGCTCGCTAATCCGCTCAGCACCTGCACCTGAGCTGGAACCCGTACCTGAACCATTTCCATGCGAGCTCATCTCCCACCTGAAAAGCGAAAAACTAATAATCAAAACATACTCAAGAATCCACTTCCAATAAGCTTCTTAGATTCTACAAGAGTCTCACCGAGTCGATTATGGATCCTGTACTTTCAGCAGTACGGACCCAATACTACCTTCCACACCTATCCATACTTTCCTCAGCAATCCTACTGAATCCTCTAAGTCACTTCCTCAAACCATTTTACCAGTACACACTGAACCATACTATTAACCCATTGCATCATATCCTAGGCTTTTCTAGGTTCCCGAACCCACCCAGTACCCAGCTGCTGAAGGATTCCCATTAATGTCAACTAGCTACCTCATGAATATATCCACATGCAACAGAGATCAGATAATCCTTCGAGTAAAGACTCAACCCTAGAACGGTTGGACTCAGACGAGAGTTGTGCAACAAGGTCAAATCCATCACTCTAAGATTATCCAGCTTGTGCCACATGTGACTTAGCATATTCACTCAGTAGCTAACTCACATTGCTAAGAGTCCCACAAAGCACAAAGCAGGAAGCATTCGGACAATGGAAAAACTAAACAACATATTCTAATCAAACCATTCTATCCTCTAATCAGGAATATATACTAGCATGCAATTCGAAGGCTCATACAATCAGGCATAAACTAAACAGGCCACCCTACCACTGGCTAATCAGTTCTAGCATGCAAATTTACAAGATCATATAAGCATAAAAAGGCATCTCTCCTGGATCCTTAGCTCTAATCTAGCATGCGAATCACATAATTATATCATATCACATAACAAACATGTATTGGTATTTTGGGAACCACTTACTTGAGCTTGGTCGATAGCATGCATCACACCCCTTTCTTTGCTTAGAATTTTTTTTATAATAATGATTTTCTTTTGAGAAATTTCATACCAATTCCTCAGTTTGAGTTCAGAAACACCCAAAAGTATGTTCGAATCCCTCAAACCAAGGCTCTGATACCAACTTGTAACATACCAAAATTCATGACCAAAAATTTCATTTTTAATATAACTAAAACACATTTGTAACTTGGTTCACACATTGAAAAGTATTTCAAATAAAAAATTTATCAGAGTTCTTTCCCAGAAATCACATATTGCGGAAAACACGGGTATATGCGTTGCGATCGTCCCAAACTCCTTTACTTGAAAATTGGAGGTACTTGAAACCAAAACTGAAAACCGTAAGCACGAAGCTTTGTGAGTTCCCCAAATACCACATACCATACAATAAACATACTGCCTAACATATCTGGGTGCTGTCCTACCCATTAGGTCTCTTTCAACTGGATACGTGTAACACCCAAAAACTTCAAGCCAATTTTAAACTTTTCAAAAACATTTAAAACCAATAGTTATTACAATTTTGTTTCCAAATAGTCTATACCGGAGTTTTTCCCATAATCCATAACAAAATATGAGGGGTTGTACGATCACGCCTTCGCCTTGCCGCGATCCCCTGATGTACCTGAAACAATAAACTAAAACTTTAAGCCCAAAAGCTTAGTGAGCTCCCCCAAAATACCCATACTAAGAGTAATAAACATAGAATCATAAACAACATACTATGTATCCGGTCAACCATCGGGTTGGAATACCCAAGGCCCTCAACCAACAGGTTGGAATGCCAACATACTATAGGTCCAATCATCCTCGGGATGGAATACCCCAGGACCACAACCAACTGGTTGGAATGCCCACATACAGGGCCAGTCCATTGTTTTTTACTACCCGGGGCAAGATAAAAAATTTATGCCCTTATATATGTATTGTAAAATAGAGAAATCATATATATAAAAAACTTATAAAATCAAAATGAAGTAAATTTTACTAACAAACATATAATTCAAATAAAAACCTACCAAAATCACCAAAAACGATGTCTTTGTACATTTTTTGAAGTGCAAACATACTTTATTTTAAAAACATCAATTTTGAAAAACTTTTTTCACAGAAGCAAACATAATCGACATCGTCCAAAATATTATATAAGTAACCAACACATTAGGGACATATTCATTCTTCTCGTTTCCACTTCCAAGATGTCATGATATCTGAAAAACGAATCATAGAATCATAATTAGGAATCCATTTTTAAAAAAGTATTGTCTAATAGCAACAACAAAATAAACTTATACCTTTCTAGAAACAAGAACAAGAACTAGTAGCCACTAACCAGATTTCTAAATAAACAGAAATCAGAACTTCAATAGACAATATGCCTCCTAATTCACATCGCAAAAGCATGAACAAAAAAGTATAGAAAGGAACTTTAGAAATTTTTATCACAGAAACATGAACAAAAAAAGTATAAAAATAAACTTTAGAAAATTTTATAAGAAGCAAACCATAATGGCCAGGAAATTTACCTGAAGCCAACTTCAAACAACAAATATCATATACAAAGCAAACAGATTTTGAGTTCAAACATGAGACAAATCAGAGCTCCAACTCCTAAAACAAACCATAAAAAAGGATAGATGAATGGCAACATGTTTACAAATAAATTAGAAAGAAAAATCGAAATCAGTTGAAAAGAACCCACCCAAATCAGTTAAAGATAAATAAAAAATCAGTCCTTTCTTTCGTTGTCTCTACTTCATATTGAAAACCATAAAATATCAACATTCCAGCTCCTAAAAAGCTAAAGCAAACCGGTCCATAAGTGATGATTGATGGCAAGAAATTAAGAAACAAATTCTAAAGAAAAATCGAAATCTATTGAAGAAAAGAGAGCTTACCAAAATCAGTTGATGATGATGCTTTTGTTAGTTGTCTCTTGCTTCAGATTGAAAAAAATCGAACTCAGTCTTATCAGTTTAATAATGAGAGGTGATTGAAATCGAACTCAAAAATAGAAATCAGAGGAGAGGTTGAAAAAAGTCGATTAACATCAGGTTTAGAGAGAAATCGAACTCAAAAATCAGTCAATTTAGAGTGTTTCTACTCCTATTTCCTCGACCGTCGAGTGTCGACTCCTCTATCTCCACACACAACTCATACAATTTTCATAGGCAGAGATTGGTATCTGACGATTGACAATTGCAGTTCTCAAGGTTTCAATTCGATGTTCATGCCTTTCATTCTTGCCTCCGGACGCTATTTTGCTTAGACGGGAGAATTGGCTTACTTTTTGGGCTAGAATAACATGTATATACTATTAATATTTGGATAAAAATATGCCCCCTTCTGTTTGATGCCATGGGTCGAAGCCCAACTCGCCCATGCATTGGGCCGACCTTGCCCACATACTATGAGTCCAATCATCATCGGGATGGAATACTCACAGCCCACAACCAACAGGTTAGAATACCCAGATCTATTGGCCTCCGCACAAAGCAGATAAGCCTCAACCGCCAAACAAACTTATGCGCATAGATATAACAAATAATAATATATCAGTCTATAGACAACAGCCGATCTAATGGATCATACCACATAACGCATAATACCATCCTATCTACCAGGATACCGATCTAACAGATCATACCACATACTACATAATATTTGATGGATTTTGGTCATAAGACATCCTATGTGTACATACAAACCCTAATGCTTGGATCTAGGTTTCTCTATTGTACATGCAAGTAATCCAAGACTATAAACCCTAATTCTAGCATTCAAATAATCATATTAACATGAGAATAGGTTTATAATGTTACCTTGATTGTTATGTAGCAATAACAATCCCAAATCTCCTTGTATTGACTTTGGAAGGCTTAGAGTCACAAGTGTCACTCCTCTAATGGCTTACAAACACCATAAGCAAGAGGATGAAGAGGAGAGAGGATGGAGGCTACCAAAACCGTGTGAAAACCCTAGCAAGAAGCTTAGCCACGTTTTTCGTCCTTAAGGGATCTATATATAGTGAGGCAATTAGGGTTATCTAACATGGAAACCCTAATTTGGTTGGTTAAGCCCTAAGCAACCCATGGAGCCCTTTCCATAAGGCCTTGGATGATTTCATATGGGCTTCCCCCATAGAATTCATCCACCTTATAATATAAGGCAATCCATGGTCCAAATTGCAATTATCTTATAATTACAATTCCAGTCCCTTAAGTTTAATTAATCTCTTTTAGTCACAAAACTAATTACCAATTAATTATTGACTAATATTAATTAAACAATATGATTTCTCCTTTAATATATTATTCTCATAATATATTAATAAATCATATTTAATCCTTTCTCTCCATAATTCATCCTATCAAGTTGCTTTGGTGAAGGCAACCCAAAAGGACCATGCACCATCGGGTCAAGTACATACCAAAATAGTTATGGACTTAGACACTAATCCAACAATATTATCCTACCCTCTAGGATATCGATCTAACAGATCAAACCACATACCACATAATATTATCCTACCCTCTAGGATACCGATCTAACAAATCATACTAGCATAACATAACCGGATAACAATCCAAAGGGCCGGTGTAACACCCAGAATCAGAAAGGACAAGAAAGGAAAGGAAAATCCTAAGTCAAAAGGAGGTCAACTCGTCGAGTCCGAGGAATGACTCGGCGAGTCGAAGTGGACTCCGTGTCACAGATTAAGTGACCAACTCGGCGAGTGGACTCGGCGAGTCTGGTCTGGGTTGGGAAAGCCCTAATTCCGGGACTTGGTACCCTATTTAAGCATCTTATTCTCTTACCTAGGGTTCATTACAGCCTCTCTTGTCCAGAACCCCAAAACCCTAGCCACCCAACTTCATTTTTGGAGCTTTTGGTGAAGATTATGGTCTATTGGAGCGGATTTTGAAGGCTTGGAAGAAAGGAGCAAGGAAGGAAGTGTAGATCCAACCTTCATATCATTTTGGCAACTGTTAGAAGGTAAAAAGTCTGGACCTTGAGCTTCCAATTGATAGATCCCCTTTCTAGTTTGCTTTTGGTCACATTTGGATCATTTCCAAGGTTAATCCAAGTATTAAACCCTTGAGGATGGATTTGGACAACAGATATGGACACTCTTGAGCTTTAGGATCTCAGAGTTGTTGGCTTTATCCAGCTAAGATCCCATTTCATGACCTAGGTTTTTTTGAACCTTGGATTAAGTGTTTTAGCCCCATAACACCTTGCATGTACGTAAAGTTAGAAACTTTACGTGCAATGCTAGCATAAGGAGTCCAGATTTATGAGTTGGGGTTATTGGGATGGTCTGTAATCGACAAAATAGAGATGTCACAAGATGGACTCGGCGAGTCAGTTCATGGACTCGACGAGTCGGGCCGCAAACCCAAGCCCTTTTGTTTTTGATTCGGATCTGTGAGTGGGGTTAAAGAAGGGCTCAGTCAGTCTGTGTCCATAATGGGCATGAAGATCATGGTACTCGATGAGTCCAAGGCAATCTCCTTAGCTTATGAAGATGGACTCGACGAGTTGTTCTACAACTCGGCGAGTCGGTTGAAGATGGTCCCGGATGTTAGTTGAAGGAGAACCCATCGAGTTGTTGTTAGAATCAATGAGTATAGTCGAGGTTGTTTTGGGATTTGAGGAACATGGACTCGACGAGTTGGTAGAACAACTCGGTGAGTTGAGTCAGTTGGAAGTTGACTCTGACCGTTGACTTTGACCTTGAGAAGGACTTTTACCAGAGTTGACTTAGTTGGCTTCTTGAGGACAGTTAGGCTAAGTGTTGTTATTGGTATTAGTAGCTCGGGGAGCTAGAGGAGAAGCAGTTCGGGGAGTTGTCGGATAGCAGCCAGAGGGTTATCAGCAGAGTTTAGTAATACAGGTGAGTCTCCTCACTATGTGTATGGGTCTACGGCCACAATACCGACCCATTATGTTCATGTTCATGTTTATGCTTATGTATAAATGGAAGACCCGGGGGTTAGCCCTAGGCACTTATTGATATATGTTCCGGGTTACGACCTGATACCGGGCGAGGCCCAAGAAATGTTAGGATGCTAGAGGTCTTTGTGATTCTTGCATGTGTCGGTATGATAGGATCCGAACTGAGGGTCCGATGTCGGGGTAAGCCCGAAGTACATTAGATAATAGTATGCTTCCGGGCCGGGGGTCCAATGTCGGGGTATTCCCGAGGAAGATTTTTATGTAGTCTGTTAGATTATACTTGTTGTCTTCGTGAAACTTGAATGTGCCTGGTAAGGAGGTGAGTGTGGGCGAGGTCCCATATCTCATCACTAGATGAGTATGGATGGGGTTCCATATCTCGATATTAGCAGAGCAGGGGCGAGGCCTGTGATAGGAATGATGTGAGTGTGGGTGAGGTCCCGTATATCACTACTAGTAGGAGTGTGGACGGGGCTCCACTACTTCAGTAGCAGACCAGGGGCGGGGCCCAATTTAGGAGAGGCCTGAGAGCAGGGTATGGTTAGGGAATGTTTATGTATGTTTCATTATGTTATTTGATCGTATGTATGTATATGGCGGGCGAGGCCCAGAGACAGGCGGGGTCTAAGGGAAACAGATCTGTATACCGAGAGGGGCTCGATGCCAGGTGGGACCTGATGCCAGGCGGGGCCTGATGACGGACAGGGTCCGATGATGGGCGAGGCCCAATGCAGTGGGCGGGGGCCCAGTTTGTGGTTATGTGCTCACAGTTGTATATGGTATGTTTAGATCAGTAAATATGTATGGTATGTGGTAGGTTGGGGAACTCACTAAGCTTCGTGCTTATGGTTTTCAGTTTTGGTTTCAGGTATTTTCGATAGCAGAATGAAGAGCTTGGGATGATCGCATGGCACACACCATGAAGTTTAGCCTGGGATGTTTACTCTGATAAAATGAATACGGGGTTGTTTGATATTGATGTTAACTGAGTCAGAAGGAGGGACTCGGTCCTCAATTAGAAGTTGATGTGTTTGATTTTGCCTGTTCATTGTCGGACTCGGTCAAAAGAAAGGACTCGGTCCAAAAATAGTTGATGACACGGTCCTCATTTCAAAACCTCCTGACCTAGTTTTGCCTTTCAGTCGGTCCCAAATTACACGTTTTACCCCTTGTCCTTGAAGCAGTTCTTCATTGAATTAGGAGCAAAACAAAACCAAAAGGACCTTATGCTGCTAAAAAAACGCAGCAAAGAAGACTGAGAAAGAGCGATATTAGGTAGAGAAAGTAGCGAGACCTTGAGTCAATACCTTATAATGAAGCAATCACTAAATGATCGCCGATTTCATCTTTGATTTTGTCATTATTCTCATTGGTCACTTCCTGTTACACGAACACACCCACTTGCAGGTAAGAGATAAAACTTGGGAATAAAGCCAGATATGACGATAATAAGGAAGTCAAAGTAAATAAATAAATAGTTTTTATTTTTCATTAAAGCCCTCGTATGGTTATGTTATTTTCATAAAATCCATGTTAATAGTATTTTATTTCATTTCAAGGAAATACAAAGGAGACAATGGGACATGTAGCTATAACAAAAAGAGATATTATGGATAATTTTATTTTATGGTCCTTTGATTTTAGACAATTTTTTATTTAGATTATTCATTCATAAATAAATGATAATAAATGATAAGTTAATTAAAAAACAAATTGACAAGAATGACAATTACAAAAATAAATTGGTAAAAGATAAATAAGAAATTAAAAAAATAGAACTATGAAAATTAATATTATTAAATAACGTGTTGCACATAAAAGGGTAAAATAGTGATTTTTATCGTTTAGTAAAGATAGTGAGACATATAATCAAACAACGTGGTTTCAATCAGAAGGTAACTCAATCAGAATTTCTAACCCAATCAATTTCTAACTCAGTTAGTTCTAACCCAGTTAGCAACTATCAAACGACCCCTAAGTGTTTTGAAAAAGATACTATGATTTGTCATATAGCCCCTTTTTGTATGTTTGAATAACTTAATGCTATGGAATAGTAATGTTTTTAAAAGAAATTTTCGGTCTTGATTTTTGGGATGTTACAACCGGCCTTGGTGCCTTAGACCCTTAAGTATAGTGAGGATAACTCACCTTGCAACTACGAATATAAATAGAAAGCTCAACTCTCGGATCACCACCACCAACGCCACCACTTATATCCAACACATCCAAAGTTCATAAATTCCCGAGATACCCCCAGAGGTCAACTGGTCAACCCTTGGTCAAAGTCAAAGTCAACAGTCCATGTTGACCTCAACTCGTCGAGCACCCTCAACCACTCGCCAAGTTTTTGCCTAATTTTACCAACTCGCCGAGTCACTCATTAACTCGTTAAGTATAGGGCAATCTTCATCGGACTCATCGAGTTACTCATCTGACTCGCCGAGCCCACGACCAACTTCATCGGACCCGCCGAGTCGACCTTGCCACTCGCCGAGTCCCTTCAAACCTTCATCCATTCAGATGCTTTTTAATCCATGCAAAGACTCTAGATTGTATATCCAACCTTCCAAGGCCTGCTTATCACGTAAAGTTGCAAACTTTACGTGCATGCAAAGCTTTAAGGCCCTAAAATGACAAAAATAAGCTTGAAATGAAGTCCAACACTTGAGGGAAGGCTCATACTTGCCAAAACTGATACCTTTATGGATATAGAGACCAAAAGGAGTCCAGATCTGAAGTTTCAGCTTCAGATCTTGGCTCAAACACAAAAGCCTTTCCGAAAACCCACCCAAACAGAGATTAAAGATGAGATGAGCCAAAGAGACAACTTAATACCTTCTAGAGAATGTCAACCGATGTATATCCTTGCTTCCCACGAGTTCCTAGCTTTGATTTACTTGTTTCCCCAAGTGTTCCTCATCAAGATCTCTCTTCATATCTCTATCACACCAAAGAAACACACACACACGATTAGGGTTTAAGGGTGCCAAGAAGCTGTGAAGGGGAGGCTGGGGAGGGCTAATGATCCTTTAAATAGGGTGCAAAACCATGGGATTTAGGGTTTCATCTTCCAGCTCCTACTCGTCGAGTCCATTCTTTGACTCGACGAGTAGATCACTAAAACACGCAGACCAACCCATTGCTACTCGACGAGTAGGGCAGCCAACTCGTCGAGTAGACCTTGAAATCAAGAAATTTCTCCCATAACCAATACCTAAAATTCGGGGAGTTACAATACTACCATACATAACCGTGAGCCATACATATTATTCATATATCATAATTAAATAAGATGCTATGTGCCGATACATAGTCTTGTCATTATGCCACGGGCCGCCACGTGGTCTTTTTTGCTAGGGATGGCAACGAGGCGGGTTTGGGACAGGTTTTGGTAATCCATTACCCATACTCGATTATGAAAATCGATCCCATCACCGACCTGATTCCCAACGGGTACCCGTTTACCAAACACTATCGGGTTTGCGGGTATCCCAACAGGGGTAACAGAGATCCCCGTTTAACATTCAAATTAAGAATAATTTTGATGAAATGAGAATACAAAACCATTAGACTTAGTGATACAAGCATAAATTCATATCCAAAATAATTTTGATAATTTACAATACCACTAAGAGCAGATGTATTTATTCTGATACATAAGTGGTTACTAGTGGCAAAAAAAAACAATAAAGACACTAGCATTCATAAACCATAATATCACTATTACTCTAAGTACTATGAATAAAAAAATGTCAAAACACTAGCTCTACAAATAAACCGAAAGCTATCTCAAGAAATTATCTTTAAATCGTTCACAAGTAAGAAGATAACTCAAGGAAATTAATATATATATATATATATATATATATATATATATATATATATAGAGAGAGAGAGAGAGAGAGAGAGAGAAAGAGAGAGAGCTAGGTTCAAATGTGGATTGACATCTATTGTGTGGACGTGTGGATAATGCTATTCTGCGAGAATTACAAAGAAAATATGTTGTTTGATAATATGAATACGTTCAATCTTATATAATTATTTTAATTATTAAGCATTTTCACTAATTAAATCGTATATAAGGTTATTATACACTTTTTTTTAATTATTTTCATTCTGTCAGAATATTATCAGGATGTTTATTGAGTCGTATTCTGTAAAAAATAAAATAAATAAAAAACGATGAATGAGAACAAAAATGAATTAGAATTGGTAAGAATCCATTAAAATAACAATAGTCCTGTGAAATTGAACGTATTCACATCACTAAACAACATATTCTCTTAGTAATTTTCAAAAATAGCATTATCCACACGTCTACACAATAGTTGTCCATCCACATTATAACCTAGCCATATATATATATATATATATATATATATATATATATATATATATATATATATATATATATATATATATATATATATATATATATATATATATATAATCATATGAACAGTTTCAGCTAACGGGTTTCGGTTTCAGTTTCGGGTAATCGGGACGGGTATTTTGTTTACCACCCCCGTAACCAAACCCGAGAAAATTTTCTAAAAGCATACCAAACCCGATCTCGTCCCCGATTAACCGACCCCAAACCCAACCCTAATATGTCGGTTTTCGGTTTTCACCATTAGGTTCGGTTTCTTTTGCCATCCTTATTTCTTGCCAAGCCGGGGGCAACCCCTGGGTCTTACAGACAAGTGCCAAGAGCCACCTCATGGTCTTCCATGCAAGAATCACAAAGACAACTAGCATACATAGTACTCTACTTAGCTAATTAACATATAGTGTGCCAGGAGCCACCTTCTGGTCTTTCGTACATAATGACTAGGGCTAACCCCCGGGTCTCCTTACATTACATAATAGCATACAGTGTGCCAGGATCCACCTCCCGGTCTTTCAAACATAATGCTTAGGGCTAACCCCCGAGTCTTCCTACAATACATAAACCAAATGGGTCGGCATTGGTGCCTTCGACCTATACAAACAGTGAAGAGACTTACCTTGAATGCAGAAGCTCCCCGGAAGAAATCCTTAGCTACTGCCCCGCCGGCTTTCCGAGCTATCAATACCAGAACCAGACAAAATCTTAGGTAGTAAGCCAAAACCCTCAAGTTTGGCCCAAGGTCAAACTTGGTCAAAATTCAACGGTCAATGGAAGTCAAAGTCAACAAATCAAACTTCAGGCTGAGTACGCCTAGCGTACTCAGCTCGTACGCATGGCGTACTTACCAACCGGAATCGGGACCCCATACGAGTACGCGCAGCGTACTCAAAGGTACGCTCGACGTACCCGACAAAATGACACTTTTCCATTAAGTAGTTAATCTCTTAAGTCCTTTCATCCAACACTCAAATATAGTCCCATTACATCTTTCAAAGTCATAAAGTTTCCACCTTTATGACTTTCCATGTCTAGAAAAGGTCTAAAAGCTAAAACCTTAACTTATTAATCCATTAAGACATCATGATACTCTCATGAAAGGTATAAAAGGATCAAGATTAAATTTTTATGGATCCTAAAAGCTCCATAATGGATAAAGTTTCCAACTTTATCCATTAGAGTGGTCCAAACCACCAAGATCTAGCCTTTAAGCATAAAATGGGACCAAAAGTGCATCTTTTTCAAATTAATCCATTAAGTCCATGTATCCAACCTTCAGATCTGAATCACAATGATGTTTAGATGGATAAAGTTTCCAACTTTATCCATAATAAGGTCACAAACTTTCAAGATCTAAACTTTATGCACTAAAATGACCAAAAGCTCATAACATCCAAAACTAGCTAGATCTAACAAATGCATCATCAAGATTCAAACTTTATACCTCTAGAAGATAGATCAAGGTGAACAAAGTCTAGATCTACAAGCTCCAATGCAACCAAAACTTCTACAAGAAGTTCCTTCTTCTCCAAGGTGCACCATGCATACTCCAAAGCACTCAAAATCATCTTCTTTTAGCTCACTAGGCTCATCTAAGATTAGGGTTTCATGAAAGGGGTGTTGGAGGGGTGGAGGTTGAGAATGGAGTCGGTTTGAGGGAGTTAAGGAGCTTACATAGGGATTAAACCACGAAAATAGGGTTTGGGCACTGAATGCGTACGCCCAACGTAGTCCTGGTATGCCCAACGTACTCATGATTCCATTAGTACGCCCAACGTACACCTTTTTGTACGCCCAACGTACTCAGCTTGGCCCAAAAACCACCCAAACTTCAAACGGTCATAACTTATTTGTTCTAACTCAGTTTTCGACGTTCTTTATATCTACGGAAATGTATTGAGGAGCTCTACAACCGTATCTAATTACTTTTGACTTAAAACACATCGAACTAAAATCCATAATTCATAACTTATGCCCAACGTACTCAGGATTCCATTAGTACGCCCAACGTACACCTTTTTGTACGCCCAACGTACCCAGCTTGGCCCAAAAACCACCCAAACTTCAAACGGTCATAACTTATTTATTCTAACTCAGTTTTCGACGTTCTTTATATCTACGGAAATGTATTGAGGAGCTCTACAACCGTATCTAATTACTTTTGACTTAAAACACATCGAACTAATAGCCATAATTCATAAAAGAAGTATGAAACACTACATTCCCATTTTACCCTTTGACTCCAAAGTGCAAACCGAACTATTGGGTCACATATCTACATTACCCACATCTAAATGGGCCTAAATCTTACCTTTTTTAAAGGCCCTAATCCTTATGATGTCCGCTCTTTGGGCCACAACCTCGAATTAGGAATTGATTCGTAACAGGGTGTTACACCCACATCCAAATTTGAAAAAATGGTACGAAATATAGCTATGCGGCGCTTCAAGGAAATCAAGTGATGTGCTAATCAGGGGGAGTTGGAAACATATTATACTCTTTTCCTTAGCTATGTTTTTCCCATTGGGTTTTCTTAGCAAAGTTTTTAACGAAACAATTGTTTCCAATATCTATTATTAGTCATGTACTCTTTTTCCTTAATAAAGGGTTTTTCCCATGAGGTTTTACTATTAAGGTTTTAACGAGGCATGATACAATCGTCATTCAAGGGGGAGTGTTATGAAATATTAGTTTGTAAATGACCATTAAATTCCCTATTTCTCCCGTAAGTCTCTATCATTATTTAAGATTAGTAGCAACCATTTCAATGAGTTTTATGAGTATAATAATAAACCATCATAATGTGCATTTATCTTTTATCTTATTTTGGTTGTATAAATAGTGATCCATATGTATTAAAAAGTTAATTTCATCACAAGTATTTGAATAAAAGTTCTCTTCACTCTTATGTCTTTCTTTACTCAATAATTTATCTTGTTATTTAATCATATTTTATAACATGAATTTATTTATCAAAAAATAACACTCACAATTAAACTTAATAAAATACAAAAATATATCGATAAATTATGCATACATGTCACGTATATTCAACAGATTTACAATTTTATGATAAAATTTAAAATTATCATATGTAAGTTTAAATATCAATTACTTATGACATAAATAAATTGCTTGTTACCAATTTTCTTTTTTGTTTATAAAGTTAAAATATCTTTATTTTGGAGATCAATACTATTTAAAATAATATCAGTAGGGTGGAAGTATCTCTTCAGACTTGTTTAACTTATTGTCACATAAAATTTACATCTATTTTTCTCTTTTCTATTTCTTATTTTTTTTTTAACCCACAACACATACAAATGATATATTTTTCAACTCATTCAATTCAATTGTCACATCACTATTATTAATTTAATTTATTTATAAAATTCTTAATAAATAAAAGATCACATTGTTTTAATTTTTTTAGACTTTAAAATAAACTTATACTTAATTAAAACCAATAACACTATTAAACAATACTAAAAATAACATTTAATAAAACGACGATACTACGATAACATAAACTAAAACCACACCACAATAACATAAATTCAATCCTAAAATGACAAACGAAATAACGAAAAAAACAAACGACAAACGGAAACTAAAGGAAATACTTAGATTCTAAAAAAAAGAGTGATTTTTTAAAATATTTCACGCCGCATCATAAGAAAACTTTTTCATGTTATAGTGTTCGCGATAGTCATTTTTTATTACGTTTAAAACTTATTCGTTAGAAACTTCAGACTCGTGGGTATTGATCTTATATGTAAAAATATCATTAAACTCTTCAATTTTCCATACATATCTTTCCATTTGGAAGCAATTTGATATGTGGAATGATCTGAACCTCTAATTTGATATGTCAAAAATATACTAATATATGTTGATTCATCTGACTATTTTCTAAAGTGTCAATGTATGCTCTGGTTAACATCACTTCTTTGATTTCAGACCATTCTATGAATACAATTGGCCTAGGAATTACATGCATTTCCAAATTCTAAATTGGAATGTAGACAAAGTAGAGTAAAATGGAATGAAATCGAAAAAAAGTATTGTTTAAAATGGTAGAAAAGGATATTTAGAATATGAAATTTTATTAAAATATATAAATAAAAATATTATACGTTGGAGAGGAGGAATCGCGTGTTCCTTAACCTGCATGTGAGCCAAAAATCTCACCCCATTGTGAGTCGGAGTAATGTTCCCGACGATATCGTCGTCCCAAAACCACCAACACACTACCACTTCATCCACCCTTAAAGAAATTACTTCCTTTTATTTATAAACCACTAAATATTTACGAAACATTTATTTTGGTTTTAATTTTTATAGATTTAACCTATTTTATTCAATAATTTTTCATTACATTCATTTGATTATAATTTAACTTTAATTTTCTATTGTCTTTTCACTAATTCATCCATTTCATTATATACTTATAATATCCGTTTTTCTATAACAAGTATTATTTCAAGTGGTATAACTTATTTATGAGACAAGTAGGAGAAACAAAAGCATGAAGTTTGCTTTAAATAGTTTATACAAGGTGTATTGACGTTTAGTTGTGATGTAGAAGGAGAATATGAGGAAATTATAAAGTAAATTGATATTTCTGGGAAAACATGACACACTTTTATATTGACCCGGTGCGTCGGTCAAAGTCAAGTCAACCTTGGTCAATAGTCATGTAACATCCCAAGTTCGGAAGCAAGAAGTTGGAGGGTGCTAAGTGTAAACTAAGGAAGCTACTCGACGAGTAGGTATGCTACTCGTCGAGTCGGAGCGGGATTGATCGCGGGATTAAGTGGTCAACTCGCCGAGTCAGCGGTTTGGACTCGACGAGTTGGTGCTGAAGAGAGAAAACCCTAATCTCGAGAGTTGCACCCTATTTAAAGGACTTTATGTCCTTCCCCCAGCCTCCTAATCCCCCTGAGGGTTCCTGAAAACCCTATTTTCGTGTGAGGCTTCATTGTTGGAAGGAGCTTGAGAAATTGGAAGCTAGCATCAAGGGGTTTGTATAGATCAGGGATCTACATCAGATTTGGGAGCCCTTATCTTAAGCTATTTCCTTTGTGGTTCATCCTTGGTGGTTGTTTTGGGAGTTCTTTAACTTGTTTTGAGACCTATCTCGGATTTGGAGTTAGATCTAGGGTTGCTACTCCATATCCAGACTCATGATGGCCTAGAATGTCATAAAGCTTTAATCTTTGAGTTGTTGGTGAAGCCCCTTTGTCTAAAACCCAAGCCCTAGTATGTTTTGGGCCTATATCTCCTAGGTTTCACGTAAAGTTTGCAACTTTATGTGAGGGTTAGATTGTAGAAGGGTGGATCTACGGATTGGAGCCCCTGCATGGCTCGGAAAGCTTCTGAATGGATTGAGAACTGGAGAGACTCGGCGAGTCACATGGGTGTACTCGACGAGTTGTATGAACATAAGCATGGACTCGGTGAGTGGAAAAACAACCCGACGAGTTTGTTGAAGATTGCCTTGGACTCGGCGAGTCTGGTCGCAGACCCCAACCTCTTTTGGTTAAAGCCTTGGATTAAGTGAGTCGGTCGGCAACTCAGTGAGCCGGACAGGATGAGACTCAAAGATCGTTGGACTCGACGAGTCTTGGGGCGACTCAGCGAGTTGAGTCGTATTATCGGGGTTTTTGAGTATAGGAATTCGACGAGTCGTCGGGGTGACTCGGCGATTAGAATCAACCAGGAAGGTTGACTTTGATTGAGGACTTTGACTTTGACCAAGAGTTGACCAGTTTGACTTCCAAGGGTATTTTGGTAATTTTGGGTATTTATGGAATTGGTTGTTTGGTAGTGTTCTGTGGTGAAGATCATGTCAGTGGTTGGAGCAGCTTGGTCTTATCTTTCCAGTCAGCAATTACAGGTGAGTGCTCCTCACTATATCGACAGGGTCTACGACACCAAGGCCGACCCTTTATCAGATGAAAATCTGGGTATTGTTTGTTATGTTATTGCCATGCTAGATATGCATCCTGGTATTTAGGATGGTGTTATGTTAGTGACCTGGTTAAGGTCGGTACCCGGTATATAGGGTAATGTTATGCTAGTGATTGGTTAGGCCGGAATCCTGGTTAGGGTGTTGCAATGTTATTGATATGCTAGATACATCCTCGTTTAGGATGGTTGCCATGTTACTGATATGCTAGATTTCATCCTGGTTTAGGATGGATGCAATGTTATTGATATGCTAGATACATCCTAGCTTAGGATGGTTGCTATGTTATTGATATGCTAGATTTCATCATGGTTTAGGATGGTTGATATGTTACTGATATGCTAGATACATCCTGGTTTAGGATGGTTGCTATGTTACTGATATGTTAGACTGTTTGTCTGGTTAAGGATTGTTATGCGATTAATTGTTTATTGTGCATATGGTTGTTTGACGGGGGTTGGGTTGAGGCGGATCCTGCTTTGTGTTGTAGGCCAACATACCTAGGGCGGACCGGATATTCCGAAGGCCCATCGAACGGTCCGGATAAGCTGAAGGCCCCAAGAGGGCGGACCAGATGTGCCGAGGCTCGAAGAGTGGACCATGCCGATTGAAGGCCCGGTGTGGGCGGACCAGTCATACTGTAGACTTAGAGAGTGGACCAGGTGGATCGAAGGCCTAGTGCGGACGAACCAATCATACTGTAGACCCGATGTGCATGGTTGTTCTATTTCCGATATGTTATGAGTATGTTTGTGTGTGGTTGGTATTTTGAGGGTAACTCACTAAGCTTTCGGGCTTACAGTTCAGTGTTTTGTTTCAGGTACTTCAGGAGAACGTGGCAAAGCGAATGCGTGATCGTACCGCTCCTCATGTTTTATGATTCATGTGATATGGTCTGGGGGATACCCTGATGTTTAAACTATTTTGAAAATAAGATGTATGAACTTAATGGTTTTTGAATGAATTAAAATGTTTTAATTTGGCTCAAATCTTTGGTCGTTAAAAGTCAATGTCGCGACGCGAGTGTTATATGCTGAGATGCGTTTAGATGTCTAGTCGGTGGACACATGTGCATTGATGAACCGACACCTATTCATCCAATTCTAAATTAAAAAGTCTCTAGAATTGACTTTTTAATGTAGTAAATCATATATATTATGATATGCATTGATGAACCGTTGTTATACTATTGTATATGTTATTCACTAAGCCTTTGACATGAAGTGTTTTGTTGTTATTGTGTCGCATGTTGTAACACCGTGATTTCCAAAAACAAAATTTTCATTTAAATAATCAATTTAATATTAAAACACTTGTTTAAAATCTTATTCACATTCGAATTACAAAACATAGTTTCATTTTCGTTATAATAGAAAACCAGGATCCTCCAAACACAACTCTTTCTTCGGTGTGTACAATCGAACCGTTGCCATCCCGCGTTACTGTAAGAACCTGTAACAACATAACATAAACAACGTAAGCACGAAGCTTAGTGAGTTCCCCAATATACCTTACGCACATACGCCTTCCGGCCCGGACCTTTCGGTCCACATAACATATCGCCTTCCGGCCCGGCCCTTTCGGTCCACATAACATATCGCCTTCCGGCCCGGACCTTTCGGTCCACATAACATATCGCCTTCCGGCCCGGACCTTTCGGTCCACATAACATATCAAACATAACACATGTAACATAACGCACATAGCACATAAATCATACATCATACCGTTCTTTCTGTCACATAAAGTCTCGCCTTCCGGCCCGTATAAGCATACCTCACATATAAAGCATCTACCTCCCTAGCCATAGCATAAATATAACACATACGACCTTCCGGTCTCACAATCAAACCCTTCCGGGTAAAGTATAGTGAGAAGACTCACCTCGCGGACACTGGAAGATAGCAACTCCTAAAATCCCTTGCACTTGATCCTCCGAGCTACAAGCTCCCTGTAACATCATATATCCCTTAATAATACTTCTATCTCCCACGTTAACTGACCCTAAGAAATCACATCGGTCAACTCTGGTCAACAGACCAATGTCAGCTCGACTGGACTCGGCGAGTTCCCTGGCGACTCGGCGAGTCTGGTCGTCCTTCAGTCCTCTAAGATTCCCCTTCTACTCGTCGAGTATCCTCTTTGACTCGACGTGTCACTCCTGGAAGAATCGCGGGGCCACCCCGACTCCACTCGCCGAGTCTGAAGAACAACTCGGCGAGTCCCAGTGAATCTTCAAGCTACTCGCCGAGTCTGATCATCCGACTCGGCGAGTCCACGCCATGCAGTCGATCAACTGCTTCCTGAGATACATATTTTCTCGAATAACCAAACATGGGACCTTCTGGACCTCTAAGGGTCCTAATACAAGGTTATAAATGTTGAATAACAACACAACAATCCATCTAGACTCCAAATGGGTTCCATAAACCCTAAATTTATATACACATCAAAATAACAGGAATGATCCGAAACATAACCTGAAAACGTACTCTCTGTGTCCCCAACCTCAGAACTCAATCCCCTTGATCTTCCTTTGGCCAAAATCCTTCCTCTTCTTGCACCACAATTCCTTCAAAGTCAATAATGGCCTCCAAGCTTGCTCTAGATGCCACAGTCGTTTAGGGTTCTCCTCAATCGGCCAAAAGACGAACAATGACGACATAAGATCCCTTTTATACGTCCCAAACTGAACGGCTAGGGTTTTCCACTGAACAGCGTCGACTCGCCGAGTCCATACCTGGACTCGTCGAGTCCAGTCGCGAACCCGCGACCCAAGCTGCGACCCCACTCGGCGAGTCTAGCTCCAACTCGCCGAGTCTCCCCTCTAAAACACCCCAAAATGCAATTAGATAATACTTGAGATTTTGGGCTGTTACAATTCTCCCCCACTAGAATTAGACTTCGCCCTCGAAGTCTCACTCTGAAAATAGTTCTGGCTGCTGCTCCCGCATCTCACGTTTCGGCTTCCTTAGACACTACCGATCTCTCCCATGGCCGTTACTGAACCAATACCAGAGGTACCTCATTGTTCCTCAGAACCTTGATCTTCCGATCTCCGACGGCCACTGGCCTCTCGACGTATCACAGGCTCGTATCCACCTAATCGTTCTCTAGAAGAACCACTGCTGACTTATCCGTTATACACCTCTTCACTTGCGACACATACAAGTGTCATGGACCCGTCCCAATCCCGTTGGCAGCTCCAACGATAGGTCACCCTTCCTATCAACATACCGGGGCCCCCCATTTACCCCTCTTCCTAAATTGAAACACCCCTTACAGAAATACGAAGTCGTCGACCGGAATCACATGCTCGTAACGACGTCTGCCTGCATAACTTTCCTGTTAACTCTAGACGATCACTAGCTCTCTTTAACCTGCTGATTCTGCCCTGCCAACCAAAGTACGAACTCTGAACTGCTCATCACCCCCTGTAATCGGAAATTACCCAAGATGCACTCTGCTCTAAATCTCAACGATCACTCAACCCATATGGGTTAGGATACCCCGAACCACCGGATCCCCGATCCAAAGCCCACTTTGTCCATTCCGGACCGAATGAGAGATCCATTCTCACTCTCAAATCAACTCTCGCAAGTTCCCTCTTGCTATCACATACACATACTAAACTAGTCCCAACACCCGCAGGTGTAAAGACCCGATACTCTGATGATATCCTCGAACATCTCCCAAGACGAACCACTACATCCACCCTACGCTCTGATCAGATTCACACTGAGAATTTAAAATTCTCTCTCTCCATGCATCCCGGATGGGTTCCTACTCCACTGCCGCGAACACGATGCTCAAAACCATCCTCGAAATACTCTAACTATAACTCTGCTCTGCAGCTTTCACTTTCGTGAACTTGCACCCCCTTCGGAGTTACACACCTTCCTCTTTTCCCTTTTTCCAAGGAACCCTCTTGGCCATAATGCCACTCCAACCGGTGCCACGGTGCTCGCCCCAGGCGACACCACCCTTTTTGCATAACCGCTATCCACATACTCTGATTCTCATTGCAGAGGCTCTCAATCTCATGTACTCTCTCCACTCATCAAAATCACTGCCTCCGCTAAACAAGATAAATAACCCGGGGCCAGACCTTCCAATGCAATCACACTGCAACATACGCGATCCGCAAATCTCAAACTAATCCAGCAATACCAACAGAGTCTCCAGTATGACTGGACCGACTCTCATAACACATACTAGCCACTCGAGGCTATATCTCTGTGGGTCCGTACACCCAACTCTGCGAACCCTCAGGTTCTAACTCTGGAACCTTCCGGTTCCAGCTCTAGAAACATGCACAACATAATCCCGTGGGATTAATGCAGTACAACCCATCACATACCTCAGACGTACCAATACTCTGATCGCAAAATTCCGATTACTTACTCAAGCTTGATTCCGGCCTCCTCCCAGGCCTCCACAATTGAATACCCTAGGTCTGTATCCCGCCCCGCATGCTCAACACCCGCTCTCGACGGCCTATACTTTGTGCTGACAAACACTGCTGAATCCCGGCAGCTAAGCACCCTCACATACTCATCGATCTCCCGGAGAATTTTCTAATTCTCCCCCACTAAAGCACTGACTAACTGCCACCGATCGTTCTCAACGACCTTACAGAACAATCCTGTACCAAGAGAACAATTACACACTGACTGCTTCCCACAAGCACCAGCAACCCTCAGCAAAACACATCTCCTCCCTGATCAACCCACTCACAAGAACCTAGTCCTTCAATCTTCCACTCCACGACTGTAGATGCTACCCGACAATCAACCCAGTGCCGCATCTCCCCTAACAACCCCCACGAACGATAACCAAAGGAATCCTCGACAATAACCCATAACCAAACTCACAACCTGCCCAAAGGATGAACACCACATCGGAAGCCGCACAAGACTACTGACACTAAAACACCAATTATAACCATACCCAACCATCAGGGTATAACGAATGCCAAAGCGAAAACCTGAAGCACCAATCCATAACCATGCCAGACCCGCTAAACAACGAATACCGCATCGAAATCCATACAAGATACCAGCACAAACAATACGCCAAATCGATGCAAGACAATTAAGGCATCATGAAAGCATCATACCCGCAGCTGTCTCCGACACTGCTCCGTCTCCCTCTGTCGTACGCAGATAAACACGACCCTGAGCCCTCTGGGGCTCCGCTCCATCCTGTCCTCCTCAAGTCCCGAGTTGGCACTGACTGCCAACAATCCCGTGCACAGTGCCCCTCCTTTCCGCACTTGCGGCATGCACCACCGGACCCGCAAGCTCTGATGTAACCCCTTTTTACTCGATCATCGACACCTATGGTCTCATGCTTTCCTACTGCATCTATATACTCCCTTTATTACTACTCCTGACAATTCTTGCTTTCTTAAGTACTGCACCCGGTTCTCCCCCACTAGGGTTCGAACCAACACCCATTAGTATACAATCAACCCACGACCATCTTTCACCAGCGAAATCGTACCTGCCCCAGCAAAGTGCTGTGCAACACCCGATAGTCCCTCCCCTCATGAAGTCAATCAATCCCCTATACTCTGAACCTCTAGCTAACTCTCCAAGAACTTCTCATCACGGCTGCCTCCAATCGTTCCAAATCCCTTACTGATCTAATACTAAGCACCTGCACTGCTCGATAACATATCTGGCTCGCAGACTGCACCGCAGCATCATCGTTCCTCTCATCTCAGCCCATCAACCCGTATCCAACGCCGGATTTGTCCCAAGGACAGGGACTTACTCACAACATAGACGACAACTCTCCGCACTGCTAAACTCGTCTGAACTCTTCACTGCTACCACTATAACCCAACCTGTTATTCTCAATTAGGTGTGGTGTGGTTCTCGACTACCTCAGCCCCAACTGACTGTCTGTTCACGGTAAATCTCTGTCTCGCGGTACACCCGCTACCTGATGCTCTGAGGGAAGTCATTATCGATAACTACCTGCAGGGTGTATTCCCAAATCCAGAACTGAAACACCAGACCTCTCGCGTCTTGCACACGAGCATAAATGACACTACCCCCATAGCGTCAAATCTCTACCTCATCGGTCATAACCGGATAACAAGATAGCCACAAGCATCATCCACTACGAACCATGGTACTCATCCCATGACATCCCTCCTCAACATGCTTCAGTGTATGGTACCTGAACCATAGCACCACTCCTCTATCTGCTCCAATATATATCACTCGGACCACAACATCTGTCTCAATCTGTTCCGATGTATGGTGCCCGGACCATAACATCACTCTGTATCCGCTCCGATGTATGGTATCCGAACCATAACATCACCCCTCAATCTGTTCCTTAGGACCTTTAGGATGCTCCCTGTATCAAGTATGGGTCCTCTGCTTTCAGTAGTACGGGCCCATACTACCTGCCACATCTACCCATACTTTCCACACGGACCATCCCAGAGTTCCTAAATAACTGATCGACCTGCTCTTTTTCACCAATCCCATCTTGCATGCTCGCTTCCCAGCGAAATCCTCTACTCTACCCGCGCACCCATCTTGGCTAGGTTTAAGCTCTAGCCCATTCCGCCGTCCCCCCACTTCTTTGCTATCAGCTGCTGAAGAGCTCCTGATGATGCCAAACATCTACCTCCTGAGTATCGTCATACTCACTTAGTAGCTGTCTCCCATCATCGAGAACTCCACAAGCACGAAGCAAGCAGCATTCGAGCATCGAAGCATACATAGGACTCCTTAGCTGTGGTAGCTCCACCTTCTCGGCTCATCCTCGGAAGTACCTCCGTACTCCGTAGCTTTACCCCTTGTGCGTTCTAACTAGATACTCTCACTCATCACATACACACAAAAGCATAACGCACATATAACAGCAAACCCTAGACTAAGGCATCACAAATCAGGCCACTCTAGTCCTAAGATGTGAAATACCTAGCCTGTCTCTAGCATGCAATAATGTCTCATAACGTGCATAATAGATATTTCATAATACAAAAGTAAGGGTATTTTGGGAAATCACCGTCTGGCTCTGGCTGATTGTACACACTGCTCTTTCTTGCTTTCCCTTTGAACTCTTATTCACTTTTAGAAAACCATTTATTTGGAAAACTTTTTCTTACTTCCTCAGTTTGAGTCCAGATTTACCCGTAGGCGCGTCCGAATCCCTCAAACCAAGGCTCTGATACCAATTTGTAACACCGTGATTTCCAAAAACAAAATTTTCATTTAAATAATCAATTTAATATTAAAACACTTGTTTAAAATCTTATTCACATTCGAATTACAAAACATAGTTTCATTTTCGTTATAATAGAAAACCAGGATCCTCCAAACACAACTCTTTCTTCGGTGTGTACAATCGAACCGTTGCCATCCCGCGTTACTGTAAGAACCTGTAACAACATAACATAAACAACGTAAGCACGAAGCTTAGTGAGTTCCCCAATATACCTTACGCACATACGCCTTCCGGCCCGGACCTTTCGGTCCACATAACATATCGCCTTCCGGCCCGGACCTTTCGGTCCACATAACATATCGCCTTCCGGCCCGGACCTTTCGGTCCACATAACATATCGCCTTCCGGCCCGGACCTTTCGGTCCACATAACATATCGCCTTCCGGCCCGGACCTTTCGGTCCACATAACATATCAAACATAACACATGTAACATAACGCACATAGCACATAAATCATACATCATACCGTTCTTTCTGTCACATAAAGTCTCGCCTTCCGGCCCGTATAAGCATACCTCACATATAAAGCATCTACCTCCCTAGCCATAGCATAAATATAACACATACGACCTTCCGGTCTCACAATCAAACCCTTCCGGGTAAAGTATAGTGAGAAGACTCACCTCGCGGACACTGGAAGATAGCAACTCCTAAAATCCCTTGCACTTGATCCTCCGAGCTACAAGCTCCCTGTAACATCATATATCCCTTAATAATACTTCTATCTCCCACGTTAACTGACCCTAAGAAATCACATCGGTCAACTCTGGTCAACAGACCAATGTCAGCTCGACTGGACTCGGCGAGTTCCCTGGCGACTCGGCGAGTCTGGTCGTCCTTCAGTCCTCTAAGATTCCCCTTCTACTCGTCGAGTATCCTCTTTGACTCGACGTGTCACTCCTGGAAGAATCGCGGGGCCACCCCGACTCCACTCGCCGAGTCTGAAGAACAACTCGGCGAGTCCCAGTGAATCTTCAAGCTACTCGCCGAGTCTGATCATCCGACTCGGCGAGTCCACGCCATGCAGTCGATCAACTGCTTCCTGAGATACATATTTTCTCGAATAACCAAACATGGGACCTTCTGGACCTCTAAGGGTCCTAATACAAGGTTATAAATGTTGAATAACAACACAACAATCCATCTAGACTCCAAATGGGTTCCATAAACCCTAAATTTATATACACATCAAAATAACAGGAATGATCCGAAACATAACCTGAAAACGTACTCTCTGTGTCCCCAACCTCAGAACTCAATCCCCTTGATCTTCCTTTGGCCAAAATCCTTCCTCTTCTTGCACCACAATTCCTTCAAAGTCAATAATGGCCTCCAAGCTTGCTCTAGATGCCACAATCGTTTAGGGTTCTCCTCAATCGGCCAAAAGACGAACAATGACGGCATAAGATCCCTTTTATACGTCCCAAACTGAACGGCTAGGGTTTTCCACTGAACAGCGTCGACTCGCCGAGTCCATACCTGGACTCGTCGAGTCCAGTCGCGAACCCGCGACCCAAGCTGCGACCCCACTCGGCGAGTCTAGCTCCAACTCGCCGAGTCTCCCCTCTAAAACACCCCAAAATGCAATTAGATAATACTTGAGATTTTGGGCTGTTACACATGTTAGGTTGTTGTAGCACACGACTCGGATCATGTACTTGATGCAAATAAGATTCTTGATGATAACTTCTTGTAAACTATTGTTTTAGTGTACGCAAAATGTTTTATAAAGTTGTAAGTAAATAATTTTTTAAGGTGTACCAAATACAAAAATCTAAACGTTACAATATTCAACAATATATCTCGAATGGTAATATATTTTATTCATTAAATCTGGATCGTATAGTAATATTTCTTTTTAAACTATTTCGTATTTGAATATATAATGTGTTCAGAAAATGATAAATTAATAAATAGACTTTATAAAACATTTTAAATGTATAAAAATAAATTAGTTATTTTTTTTTTTTTGAATCTTTTAAGAAGTTAACCATTATTTGATAGTTTGTTTTTATTGAATAAAATTAGTGAAAATTTGGTATCACAAAAATAATTAGTGGGTAGATGCTTCATGTTTTAAATACTATGAAAATCTCCAATAAAATCTAATTATTTTTTTGTCATCTCAAATCAAATTTTGTTTCCAAAACATAAAAGTTAATATCTATTTTATTATAAAAATATCAAAAAAACAAAGTATCCAACTTATTTGAAAGAAATGACATGCCAATACATATATAGGTACTGTACTCAAGTCAATGAAGGAAAACCACCAAATATAATGGCTTTGATGCTGCTTCTATTCTCATCATTGCTTTGAAAATGCTCACCACTATGCTACATGTGGGTTCTGTTTTTTCTTTTTATTTTAATAAAAGACACCAAATTAGGTGTACATATGCATAAAGCAACCATACATATTCATCATTCCCTTTCTTTATATTTTCAGATCTTTACATACTTACATTGCTGGTATCTACTTATTTGACCGACTAAGTTGATATGGTTTGAGTTCATTGATACATACGTTTGAACTAAAAGATTGATGTGACCCACAAAATGAGTAACCAAATACCGAAACTGTGCTACAACGTTTTAAACTAAAAGTTCATAAATTTATGTGCCTTTTAAAACCGGTCGGAATCTAGAAAAAAAAATCCGAGTTGTGCACCTCTACATATAACTAGATTGAATTTTTTTTATCAAAAAAAATTATTTTCTTTTTATCCAAGCCGCTGGTTATTATTTTGGACAAGTAAATGATTGATATTTTTTTTTACCAAATACTTAAAATTATTTTTTTAGCCATCCACTACATATAAATCGCGAGTATTTGTCATTTTTGGATGGGTTTGATGCAAATAACACAAATACATAGTTTGATGGCCTCATCTATTTGTTTAGTTAAGATACCTCAATGACGGAGCCATAATCAAAATAAAGGAGTATCCCAATTTTTTTTTAGGTAATCTAATTTTTTTCCCGGGGTACTTGGGTTTTCCGGGTTCAGTTTCGGTTTTAAACTCAAATCTTAATTGAATCCTTAGCTAACCTCAAGTCTTGTTATATAAACTTGAAGTTGAAGTAAATTTTGATACATGAATCGGTATGTGACTCAAAGTAGATATCAAATAAAACATGAGCATAACATGTTTATATAATAGAAAAAATAGCTGAGTTTACATGTGTTTAGCGATGTGGGATAGAATAGCTGGGAAAATAAAACAAAAATAAACAAAGAATATGTAAGAACCAAGAATAGAACTTGAGACCTTTGCTTGAATAGGCCAAGGCCTTAAACAACAAACCAATTGTTTGTTTATGTTTATAAGTGGATGGATGCGTATATATACATTATACCGATTTTTTTTTAGGGATACGTAAACAAAAATTACACTACCGAAAAAAATTTGAGGGGTATCCCAAGCTACCCCGGGATCCCCTTGGATCCGCCCCTGAGATACCTCCTTGAAACCTTCTTCCTTAAAGTATTCTACATTTATGGCGTAGTTGAAAAATAGAACTCAACAATTTTACCCCTAATCCCATTCTACTTGAACTCCTACCCGCTCAATAACAACTCCTCACCATAACCATGAATGAAAACGTTTATCGACCACACTCCCACATCAAACAAATTTAATTTTTGAAGATTAATTTCTAAACCATAAGCCAAATAAGAACAACAAAGAATTCTACATATATTAAAGATAATGTCACGTACCACTCTCCCATAAATATGATGTTTGCATAGAACAAATGTGAAATCGAAAAACTACAATCCCCAACAAATGTAGACCAATAAAAATCAGCTTCGATCGCATCTTCAATCCCAATGTACAACCCCTCCATGGTCAAAATGAACTAGAAAAGGTGAAAAAGAATCTCCTTACGTCAAACCTCTCTCCAACTGAAATTCTAAAGTCGGACTACCATGATAGAACTAGAACTAACTGAAGACCAAGAAAGAACTAGCTGAAGACCGAGAAGATTACTACTTTATTCACAAAAATAAGATTATATTTTTAAAATCATATTTTAACACAGTTTATTATATAAAGTTATAATATTGACAAAAACTATTTTTGTCGACATATCCATATGAATGTAACCCATTTTAACAAGTACTCAACCCATTGGATCTGATAGAGGTGGTAAATCGGGCTATCGTGTTGTGTTTTTGTCTGACACGACACAACACGAAAAAGTTTTTTATAACACGAATACGAAATGACACGATGTCATGTTTTTTTCAACTAACAAGAAAACGAACCGATTAAAAAACAACAAACACAACACGACACGACAAAGATGATATAATATATCAATTAATTTATTTAATTAATACATAATCATACATAACACGACAAACACGAAAAACACAACTGACAAATGCTAAATTGTGTCAATTTCGTATCGAATTTTGAAAACGAACACGACACGACGTCGTGTTTTTTGTACTTGACACGAACACAAATTCGAATTTCAGTTTTGTCGCAATTTCGTTTCGTTTCATATATTTTTATCGTATCGTATCAACAATTGTCACCTCTAGAACCCGACTTGTTAGTCGTCTTTAAAAGCTATAAAGATTGAATGGACATGTTTTCTACCATTAGGCCCAAGGGCATGTGTTCTTAAGGTTTTTGTTAAGGTGGATGGACCATCATATATTATGCCTTTTTTAGGATATCTTTCTTTTTCTTTAAATTATTAAGACACTAGTAACTTGATGCTTTTATGCCAACTTGTTAGTCGTCTTTTAGACACATTAACTTTGAATTAATAATACATATAATATATATATATATATATATATATATATATATATATATATATATATATATATATATATATATATAAAATAGAACAATCTATCTATAAAATGTGTTTTTCTGGGAGCCAATGTCCTAACTAGGTGAGCCACTAGGTGATGGTTACTATAAAATAATGATATAAATTTGTGTTTTCTAAATAAAATGAAAGTATGGTTTGAGATTATTTATTTATTTTATTAAAGATGGGAAAACTCCTGTTAAAATTTAATTAATAAAAAAAAATGATAAAATTGCAAATTGGTCCTTATAGTTTGTTAAAAATTGAAACTTTGGTCCAGAATATTTTGGAATTGCACCACTGGTCCAAAAAATGAACTCTATCGTAGGTTTGGTTAAAATATGTATAAAAAAAACTTAAAATGACTTATTTACTATTTATATTTTGTTTTCTCATTTTTATTTATAGCATCGGTTAAAAGAAAATACAAAAAATATCACCCCGCTATTTCTTTTTTCTTTCTTTCTTTCTCTCTCTCTATCTCTCTCTCTCTCTCATGAACTCAAACACCACCAAATATTTCTAGATCTGAAGAACTCCACACACTCCCTACTTTCCCTCTTTCTTATCGGAGTCGCCACCCTATTACCGGCCACACTCTCGTCGGAACCACAACTCTTTCACAAGAGGCTCCACCCTCTCGTCTTTCTTGCTCCACCCGATCTTTCTAGATCTGAAGAACTCCACACCCTCCCTACTTTCCCTCTTTCTTACCAGAGTCGCCACCTTATTACAGGAGCTACCACACTCTCGTTGGAGACACCACTCTCTCACAAGAGGCTCCACTCTCTCATCTTTCTTTCTCCTCCAGTTTAGTTTTCATTAGGAAAAAACTCAACTCCAATTCTTTGTTTGCCGATCTTTGATTCATTGGACCACATTCGACACCACTTTATCGTTATAAAACTATTATTAGAATTTAGTTTGTTTTCTATGGTAGCGATGGCAACGACAAAACCCTATTTGCTGCCAAAACCCTAAATCTTTAGATCTTGGTTCGCCTTCTCTGCTAACAGTGATGATGGATTTTAGATCTGATCCCCAATCATTTTCAGATCTCGATGATGGTTGAGGGCGACAATCCTTCTTCCCTGGTGCCAATGTAAGATCTGAGAAAGGGGGTCGACGACGTAGATCTGTGAAAAAGGCGGCGTAGACCTGCTTCTTTTGCATTTGATCTTCTTTTTGTTGTCAGATCTACTTCATATATGTTCATCGATAGGTTCTGGTTTGGTTAGGGTGTGTATTCATCAGATTTCATGTGTGTGTGTTTATCTAATTTTGTGTGCATGTGCTCATCAGATTTTATGTGTGTGTGTTCATCTGATTTTGCGTGTATACATCTGATCTGATTTTGTGTGTGTATGTGTGTGTACATCTGATCTGATTTTGTGTGTGTGTTCATTAGATATGATTTATGTATGTTGTACTCATCCGACAGGGGCGAACTCAAGAATATAACAACCAGATATTTCAGGTCAATGTAATGACTAAAAGTCAAATATGGTAATCCCTTTTATGAAATAATAAAACTAACATCAAAAATGAAATGTTCAAAAATCTCGGTTGAGTGTACTAAGTGGTAGATGTCGTAATAAGGTTTCCAAAAGTATAAAAACACAAAAATCCGAGTTATAACGAAGAGGTTATGACCAATTTAAGATCCGTAGCAAATCCGGTAAAACACTGTTAAGCAGAAAACGAGAAATTTCAACAAAATACTTTTCAACCTTAGGTGTCTAAATGAAAGTTGTAGATATCATTAAACCATAAGCTTACATAAAAAGAACGCCCAAATCTGACTTCGTATGAGGAAATTATGATTTTTCGAAGTTTCAATCATAGCAGTAGACAGCTAAAAACTCGAAATAGAGATCGAGCGACTTTTTGCCAACGCAACCTAAACGAGAATCGAAGATCTCAACAATAATAGTACGAAGGTAAAAATACTGACAAAAACGGACATCAGATGAAGAAGTTATGAATTTTTAACGGACTTTTCATGTCCTGGCCTGTTAAAAACATAATATTAAAAATAAAGTCAAAATTAGCCAACGAAGTCTAAATGAGAGTTGTAGAGCATAATCTCACCTACGTGTGCATATAAAGAACGTAAAAATCGGAGCTCGTATGCGAGAGATATGAATTTCTGAAATTCGAGACACGAAAAACAAAGCTGTCAGACAGCTCACGACGTGAGCCTGTGACTAATGGGTTCTAGAGCCGTCAGCAGACGTATCGTCCATGGAAGAGGATAAGGGTCGACCTCACGACGTGAGCAACTCAATTCTCACGTCATGAGACCCCAAAAGTTGGCCTATAAATAGAACTCAAGGGTGTTCCGAGTTTAGTTGCTCACTTATTCACTTTCCCGTGCTTATGCTCTGCGTTTAACCCCTCGAAGCCATCCCGAAGCCTCGATTTTCATATTCAAGTTCTGAAGGAAGTTTTACGCTCCCGAGATTCCCGAAAATCCTGAGAAATCAACTTTCTCCAGTCGAAGTTCTGCTCGATTTTCGTCTCACATTCTTCAAACTACCAGGTGAGTTCATACCCCCCATTTCTACGGTTTTATCTAATTTTAAAACACTTTACCGGGGGAGGGGGGGAATACAAGTAAACACACGGTTAATCCCGTGTGAAAACATCAATCTTTTGTTATACATTTCATGTTGTTTTTATAACTATCATATGGATTTTTGTTAACATGCAAACATCTTACACCATGTTACCCTCTCGAGATGAAACATAATCATAAATATTTTAAGTTTTATTTATATGTTTGCATCATATCAAGGGTAACCATTTTTACTAGAACATCTGTAAACATGCAAGAACATACAAATCATTATTATGCCTTGTCAACACTGTAGAAAAGGGTAATTATTTCAGAGACAAACATATTCATTCTAATACGAGACTTAATTGAGAATTCGTGAGTCATTCATCTTTAATATACCTTTTAAGGTACCACTAGAAGCCCAGTTTATAACCAGAATCTCCATCCGGAGAACATGACAAGTGTGTATAGATCTATACGGGACTAATGATCCCGCGCCCTGACTGCTAGCTACAGTCCCCGGGGTGACAAGTGTCATCTCATTTCGACGTCTGCAGAACATCGCTACAGGCAAATTATGATAGTACGGTTATAAAAACTCATTGGATAGACAATTATTATGGTATTACGTTTTCACGGGAAAAGTAACAGATACAGTTCTTTTCACATTCAAATACAAATCTTCTTATAGTTTTGTGTTATAATAAGACTATACATCATTATCTTGAGCATGTCATAGTTACTTACAGGTTACGGTCTTGGACATTTGAGATTGCATTTCACTTTTTTATTAAAATATAGGATTTTCCTGGTTCAAATACATACAATTTATACAACAATCATTTATACTCATTTTATACACTCATAAGAAAATATCGGATTTTCTGGAAATCATACACGAACTTTCGAATGGCATACATTTTCTCAAAACACTACTTATGAACTCACCAACTTTGTTGGTGACACTTTTTCTTTGAAATAACTTGTATTCTCAGGAAAACGCTAAACCATGTAGCAACTACTTTTGAAGCCTAACGTGTTGGCGTTAGTAACATATTTTGGATCACCATATTGTATTTGATATTCAAACATGTAACACATATAATCATGTAAACTTTTCAAATATATTTATATTACGGCGGTGTGTACTTTCTTTACTATTCATTTGTTATAATACTAAATATGACGTCCTCCGCCCCCGAACGTTTCTGCCTTTCAGGTTTGGGGGTGTGACAAAGAATAAACCCATATTTTATGTATAGTTTTTGTTTTTGGGGTAATTTTTTGGCAGACATGAAGTGGCAAAAAAAGTTTAGGTAGAGATGGAGGTGACAGACGGTGGGCGAACGGTGGTGTTGGAGGAAGTTGTTTTTCACAGTTTTTGAGTGTTTTTAAATCTATGAATATGTTCTTGGGTGTTTATCAAACACACACACACGCATATATTTTTACACACACACACACACACACACACACACACATATATATATATATATATATATATATATATAGAGAGAGAGAGAGAGAGAGGTATTTTTAATTGTTGTAAAGAAAATAAAAAAAACAAAATTAAAAGGACAAATTCATCATTTTAAATATTTTCAAATACGTTTGGACCAAATTCACAACAAATGAAACCGTTTGGACCACTGGTGCAACTCCAAAACATTTAGGACCAAACATCCAATTTTTGACATACCACAATTGACCAAATTAACTTGTAATTTTTTCTAAAAAGATTAATACAATACAAACTAACGGTTCCCTACTTATGGACATAATATGGCTGATCAGTTAGCCCTAGAAACAAGAATAATCTAAATAGTACACATAAACTCTGAACCCAACACAAATTCATAAGGAAACATCAAAACAAAAATAAAAATTAACTACAAAGATAGGGAAGAAACAAACTTTTTGAGGAAGAGTCAAGGCAGGTTCTTTACGCATATATCTTCATTATTCAAAGGAAGCCTCTAAAGGATATTGACTTTAAAAAGTTTGGGAGGGCGTAAGATAAAAGGCTCATGAGTCTCAAGCGAACATCAATAATAATATTCTTAACAATTGTTTCAAATTTCCTTATATTATTCTTGAAGACCTTGTTGTTTCTTTCGACCCACATGTGGTTGACGGTCCCTGCAAGCATAAAACGTTGAATAATATATCAAATAATCTTACTTTTCGAGGCTTAGTTGAAAAGGTAGGTGATGTCAATCCACTTGTCGGGAACCTTGTTGAGATTCAATTTGGCTTTCATGTCTTGCCAAACCTGAGAAGGGTAGGCACATTTCAAGAAGAGGTGGTATCAAAGCAAATGTGACAAAAACTATATATGAGATTTTTATTGGGTCAAAGATACATATTTTATTATACGTTTTGAGATATTCTTTGAGGGCTACCCATAAGATGAACACATGATATAGGATGTTTTGATAGAACCATAAAAGATGATGCCACTCGACAACAAGCTCATCTGGATACATACAAAGCCAAACAACCCTAATCATTATCTTACATACTTATAAAGTTTGCATTTTCCCTTGATTGTCATGCATTTGAACCCCCCCCCCCCCCCCCCAACAATTTACTAAAACCTCATGTATTTGAAACCCCCAAACCTTTTCACCTTCTTAATAATTAATCACACATAATCAATGGTAATTCATATGAGATAATAATTTGCTAAAACCTCATGCATTTGTATGATATTAGAACATGTTTGAGTTTTTGGGTTTTAGACTTTAGTAAATGGGTAATCCGTTTGATACGTTGGATTTGAAGCTATCTTATTCGAATTACCCAAAACAAGAGATAAATTAATAATATATGCTGATGCATGTTTTGTACAAGCCCCAATCAAAATACAATATATCATGATCATACATTTAAGTGTCTTTTATTCCATTTTTGGTTTTATAACAAAAGTTTGTTTACGTAGCGAAGAAAGAAAACTTGAAAATGAATATTTAGGTTGGATGTTTATATAAGATTTGTTTATATATATATATATATATATATATATATATATATATATATATATATATATATATATATATATATAGATATAGATATAAATACATAAATGTGTGTCAAATACAGCCCATCACAAATTTAATGTTATAAACTACAATATAACTCAAAGTGGTTTTCCAAATATAATGTTTATACTATAATATAATATATTAGAAGAATACCATATAGTAGACGAATCCCACATGTTGTGTAGAAATTTAGTTGCATAGATAATATATTATAATTATATTTCATTTAAATTATGTTAGGGTCATTTGGTTATTACATTGTTGTATTAGGCACTATAGTCTCATATATTTTGAATGACTCTTACAAAAATGATATCAGTAATTTGAATATAACGTAAATATCTTATGATGTTTATTGAATGATATTATCTTCCATTGAGCACTTTTTAATTGGAATCAACTTTATTATGGTTAAAAATTTTGGCTCCATTTTTTCTTTTCATTAGTTCTAGAATATGATTTTTTATATAAACTTAAAATATGTCACTATATTTAAATAGATTGAGAATGAGACTTTTTATATTTACTTAAAATACAGCACCATTTTCTATTCAATAGTAAAACTAACAAAAGTTGTTAAATATGTATTTTTATGAGGTTCAACATAAATAGACGATCACAAATGAGAATCCATATCTAATCAATCATCAACTAATTACATTAGATACTAATATGTATATAAAAATTACATTTAAAATTTTAAACTAATAGTAAAAAAATTTCATTATTTATTATGATAAAAAATCTGCAAATCAAAAAATATACACGTTATTTAATCGCATACAAGTTTTATGTATGGCTTATTCACAATACATTAAACTATATATAACCATATTAAACTACATAATTATCCCACTGCGCAACGTGCGGGCATTCGCCTAGTATACTTATAAAGGAAGCATTTTTCCTTTCACCACATTCATTTGAAACTCTCATTCATTTTTCCTTTTACCACATTAATTTGAAACTCTCATGACTTTTTAATTTCTTTCTAATAATGATTATAAGTTAGTTAATAAGGTTAAATAAATATAGAACCTAAATATATAAACTAAATTTCAATATTAAAAGAATATATTATAAACTTATGTTTTTAACTTTTAACATATTATACTTAATTTATTACGTCTAATATGTTGTTGTATGTAAACCATTATCATTTTAAAGCTACAACTTTTGAACAATATAAAATACTTAAATTGTTAATTTAAATATAATCTTACATGATCAACTTAAATATAAATTTTAGTTCAACTTAAACAACCCAAAGAATATTTTATAAATAGTTGAATGTGATAAATTGTAGTGTCTTTCTAATAATAATTGTAAGTTGGTTAATAAGGTTAAATAAGTATCAAACCTAAAATGTAATCATAAATAAACTAAATTTCAATATTAAAATAATATATTTACTTCTAATTATAAAGCTATGTCTTTAACTTTTAATATATTATACTTAATTTATTAGATTTAATATGTTGTTGTATGTAAACCATTATCAATTTAAAGCTACAACTTTTGAACAGTTTGGACAAAATACTTAAATTCTTAATTTAAATACAATATAACATTATATGGTCAACTTTAATATAAATTTCAGTTCCTTTTAAATAACCCAATGAATATTTTGTGAATAGTTAAAAGTGATAAATTGTAGTGCTAAATGAAAAAATTAAATTGTAATATCAATTTAACTAAAATATTTCTTAAAGATATTTTTATAATCGTTAAAAGTTTGAAATAAGTAGCTTAAAATAACTTCTAATAACAATAGTTAAAAATAACTCTATATAAATGATTATAATGTTACCTTTAAAAAAATTGTTTGATGTTTTAAATAATTACAATGATAGAAATTAAAACGTTAAACAAATAAATTTAAAATTTTAATTAACAATAACAACAACTATAAATAACATTAAACTGTATATCACATTTAATTTTATTCATGAGTAACCCACAGGTAGAGGTCATTCAAAAGATTTAGATTTTGCAGTTTTAATAGATGTATATATTATCATATAATTCAAAATAATCAATATATTATATCAACTTAGTATACAAATTATTATATCAAATTTAAAAACAACATTATTGTTATATTTAAAAAAATTATATATATTTGTAAAGATTTCAGCTATATAGATGCTTCTGCGCAACGCGCGGACATTCGCCTAGTAGAAAAATAAGAGGAAACACAACCTTATTTATTAGATGAAATTTTCAAGGGGGTGGAGAGAAAATATGAAGGGCGGGGTAACAAAGAGCAATATATGTGTCACTCTAGAGGTGGAGGCAAACACCTTCCTATAAATAATGTATTTGACCATAGCATCAAGGGATAATGCGAGGGGTCAAAAATAGAGAAAAAGACCAACATGGTGCCAATTATCATATCAGGTAGAGACAATGTTGCCATCAGAGTAATAATGACTTTCTAATCTTATATTTCATGTCAAGGATATTACACCATCCCCAACTCATACAACTCTAACTGGGACATCCGAAAACTTATGATTCATGAGTCAATAAAAGTGTATCAATTTGAACCCAATGGGATCATTATTGGTAAGGATCCTCTAGATATGGTAGGCTATGGCAATCATATTTTGTCTAGAAAGACCCTTTATACCAAGCTTGCCTTGAGTCTTAGGGAGACACATGTTTTTAAGAGACTTGTCTCTATCCATTTTCATTTCTCGTTGGCACCATAGGACACCTCAAATTCTCAATCTCCTTGTTAACAGTCTTGGAGATGATGAAAATAGAAGCCCAATAGATCTGAAACAGACTAAAAGGATGAGTAGGATCTACGAACAAAAGAGATAAAGATTTTTTCTTTTAATAATTGAGTTTGTTTTTTACATTATCAACTAGGCATTACAATGTATGGAAAAGGCGGGTGCAGATGAAGGGATAACCAAGATATTTGATAGGAAGGAACCTTTTAGGAAAGTGATTTATTTTGTTTATGACATTCCTAGCCATTACATACACTTTAAAGTAAAAGGCCTCATTCTTGAACTTATCATGATAGGGGCTAAAGACGGTAGATAACTAAGTTAGCAAGTCATAGATGACACAAAGTGACAATTTCTATGGAACTTGAAAGCATCAAACTCAACAATCCTCCTTGTCATCAATATTTTAAGGACCTCGACAACCAAGGTGAATATATACATGTATATAGGATCCCCATTTTGAGACCCCTGTCAAAATTCAAAGAATCCATAAATTTTCTTGTTGATAATAATAAATATGCAGCAATTGATACCCAATTCATAATCCAGTCAATCATTTACAGGGGAAAGCCAAACCCAAGTAACAAAGTGTAAAGGAAATGCTAGTAGATCATGACATAGATTCTTGGATGTTAACTTTGAAGGCTCATCTTGTTGGACCCATATGTCTATGAAAATCGTTCATAAGCTCTTACACAAGAAGCACATTGTTTATGGTTAGGTAACCATTAATGAACTTATATTGATTAACATTAATTAAAAAGGAAAGATGGTCTTTCATATAATCTACAATGATTCTGATATTATACTTGTAGATAACATTACATCATGTAAAGGGGTAGAAATTAGTGACTCTAGAATATGAATTAGAATTTGGGATGAGGGAAAATATGGTAGGATTTAGAGTCTTACAAAATTAAGGAACTCATAAATAACTGATAATATGCTAGAAGCAATAATATCCCAAGTGGTTATGGATAACTTAGCCAAAAAACCATCATGATACGACAATTTATCAACCCCGAGAAACAATATATTTTTTTCATCTCATCTTCATTTCAATCAGGTTGTTGCCTAGAACGAGGACCCTAGCATCCATGTGGATAAAATGTTTAAGGTTTCCCAAAACCTGAATTTCTTGAAAGACCCCATTATAAAGTTCTTAAAGAACCAAAGTAATATTTCTACCAATATCATCAGCATGCACACTAAACTTGATAGGTTACAAATTGTTCTTGATAAAGTCCTTGAAACATTTTTCTTTGTCTCATAATAAGGCTTGCTGTGATGAAGAGAGATTTCTCAAACAAAAGGCCATAGTTGATTAGCTTCGTAAAGGAGAAAAAAAACTCTTCTTTTTTCCATAAAACTATGAAGAACCGCAACATGCCTAACTATATTGGTACCATTCAAACTTGTGATGGTGCCCGGGTGGATGGACATGGTGTCCCCAATCTCTTTATGTGTTAATTCTAGAGATTTTTTGGTACTTCTCACCCACCCAAACCTATTCGTGGACCTCTTAATTTTTCTCCAGTAAGATAATGCTACTCTAGTTACCTCCAAATTATTTTTATTGACTATTTCATGGGTGACTCAAAAATGAATTACATGTAGTTACTATACTTTAAAATAGATGTTTAAGGCTTAATTATCATTAACTTCAACTTCATTCAGATTCCTTTTGTAACGTCCCAAAAATACTAAGTAAAGTTTTTTATTTTTAAGACAACCAAAACCATCAAACATTCATTTCATAAGCCAATCAAAGTTTGGAAATATAGAAAATAGTTATCAGAGTACAAATCAAAATCATAGAATGTAGAACACTAGTGTATGCGGTGCGATCATGTCGATCCCTTCCACTTCAAACCAGAGGCAACTAAAACCATAAACATACACGGTAAGCACTTCCGGATATGTAGGAGTTGTCTTCACAGCTGCAGGATCTGTTAGACAAGGGGTTTATCAGATCAAGTAGTTCGCCCTGGGGAGCGTCAATCCTGATCGTAAAGAAGAAAGATGGCTCCCACAGGATGTGAATTGATTATCAGGAGTTGAACATTTTAACGGTGAAGATCCGTGATTCTCTTCCAAGGATTGGTGATTTGTTCAACTAGTTATAGGGTGCGTCTTGGTTCTCCAAGATTAATTTGCGTTCAGTATATCATCAGATGAGGGTTCGAGATGAGGATGTTCATAAGACGGCCTTTTGGACTCGTTATGGTCATTAAGAGTTCTTGGTGATGCCTTTTGGGCTCACCAATGTACCAGCAGCGTTTATGGATCTCATGAACCGAGTTTGTAGACTAATGCTGGATTGATCAGTCATTGTGTTTATTGATGATATCTTGGTCTATTCTAGGACCAAGGAGTAGCATGAGGATCATCTGCGAGAGGTTTTGGATACTCTAAAGAGGGAGAGGCTATATGCCAAATTCTCCAAGTGCGAGTTTTGGTTGCACAAGGTGTAGTTGCTGGGGCATCTTGTCAATTAGAAGGGTATATTGGTTGATCCGACCAAGATCGAGGTTGTGATGATGTAACGACCCAATTTTCACGTCCAAAATTTTGTTTTTTTTTTAAAACATTACTATAGAAAACATTAATAATTAAAAACATTGTTTGATCGAACCACATCACAACGTAAACCATGTCTAAAAGCCAAATCATACAACCAATCGAAATATCAGAGTATAAATCCTAGAGAAGTCTCGTAAATGCGGAAACCAGTGTGTGTGCATGATGTGCCGCTACCGCGCCAGCTCCTTCCCCTTCGATGAAGAGGTACCTGAAACCAAAAATGTAAACTGTAAGCACAAAGCTTAGTGAGTTCCCCCCAAAATACCTCATACCATGCAAGCATATAACATACAACATTCAACTAGGAGTTACGGGCCTCGCCCGCACTCGTGAAGATACGGGTCCTGCCCACATTTCGCTAGCCGGGGGATACGGGCCTCGCCCACACTCGTGAAGATATGGGCCCTGCCCACACTTTGATGGCCGGGAGATACGGGTCTCGCCCACACTCTACTATCTGGGAGATACGGGCCTAGCCCACACTCCACTCTCGGAGAGATACGGGCCTTGCCCACACTCAACCGCTAACCCATAATATACAAGTATCACACAGACAACAAGTATAGACAACTCTATCATACCGACACATATATCATAATTAACTAGACCAAGAGATACGGGCTCGGCTCACACTCTAGTGCTAACATCTCGTCCACACGGGTCGGCCTTGGTGCCTTAGACCCGTTCCTACTGGAAGGAGACTCACCTCGAAATAGTTGTTGGTCTATGTGGGAATTGATCGCCTACTGCTGCTGCTGCTGCTCCGGAATCCTCCGGCTGAAATTCCCACAACACAATCAATCAAACACTGCTAACTGTCCTTTGGGTAAAATGACCATTTTACCCCTGATCATGCCCTAAGTCAAATCAGAGTCAATTTTCAGTTGACCCGACTCGCCGAGTTGGCTTGCCAACTCGCCGAGTCCTTGTCCAATCGACTGACCTGGATCCCGTTTCTACTCGTCGAGTTAGGCGTTGACTCGACGTGTTCTCCTTTCAAACTGATGTTCAAGTCCTTCATCCTACTTGCCGAGTTGTATGAACAACTCGACGAGTTCATCTTCATCCGATGAAAACTTATGTTGCGACTCGCCGAGTTGTATGAACAACTCGCCGAGTCTGATCTTGATCTAAGGAGATTGCCTTGAACTCGCCGAGTCTAGGCAACGACTCGCCGAGTTCCTCCATGGATGAGTTCGGCTTCCAACTCACTGAGTCACACCTTGTGACTCACTACTCTACTCGACACAACGAAAAGGGGACAAACTCGGAGACTCGCGAGCAGACTCGCCGAGTCAGATGAACGACTCGTCGAGTCGTTACCATGCAATCATTATATGTTGGATTCTGCTTGAATCCAGCTTATGCTATCCACAGATCTGGGTTCCTAGAGCATGAATAACACGTAAAGTTTCCAACTTTACGTGTAGATATTCACCCATGAGAGTTTTAGGGTTCAAAATGCACCAAATGAGTAGATCTAGGGTCTTCATGCAATATGGGTCCATAAAGGCAGTAGATCTGAGCTACTGGAGCTCAACCATGCCTAGATCTAGAGGCCAATCAGCTTATTACGAATTATATTGCACATGTAAGCTTGGGGAAGGGCTCAAGAAGGACTTTAATGGAGTAACAAGCATAGAAACAGAGGGATAACGAGTTATACCTCAAAGAAATTACTGAGAGAACACAGAGATGCTTGGCTTCCTTCCCTTCCTCTTGATCTACTCCTCTTCCTTCTCAAAATCTTCAAGGAAACACACTAATAAACCTCAAACTCACAAGAACAAGGGCTAGAACGTATGGAGAGCTTCTGAGGGTGAATGGGGCGGAGTTTGGGCGCAAATGGTCGTTTAAATAGGGTGCAAACCCTTGGAAATTAGGGTTTCATCAGATAGCATGGACTCGCCGAGTCGCCAACTTAACCGCGCCCCAAGTCTCGTCTCTACTCGGCTAGTCGGGTCTCCAACTCGCCGAGTCCACGGCCAAAAATACAAAATACTCAGATATATCTTACGTACCAGGAGTCAGGTGCTACAAATCTCCCCCACTTGTTTTAGACTTCATCCTCGAAGTCTGTTGCTCGATCCTGAAACAGCTCCGGGTAATGCTCCATCATCTCTTCCATTGGCTCCCAAGTCCACTCCGAACCCTTGCGGTGCTGTCATTGCACCTTCACTAGCTCTACCCTCTAGTTCTTCAAATCCTTCGACTTGTTGTCAAGGATTGCGACTGGGCGCTCAATGTAATTCAGGCTGTCATCAACTTGAATATCCTCCAACGGCACTACTGTAGAATCGTCCACTAAGCACTTCCGCAGCTGAGAAACATGGAAAGTGCTGTGGATCTGACTGAGCTCGACTGGCAGATCCAGTCTATACGCCACCTTGCCCACTCGGGCTACAACCCTGAACAGTCCGATAAATCTCGGGCCCAACTTGCCCCGCTTCCTGAATCGAATGACGCTTTTCCAAGGCGACACCTTCAGGAGAACCATATCCCCGACTTGGAACTCCAAGTCGGATCGACGCTTGTCGACGTAACTTTTCTGCCGACTCTGAGCAGTCTGAAGCCTGCTCCAAACCTGCTGGATCCTCTCGGTCGTCTTGAGCACCACCTCGGTGCTCCCCATGACCCTCTGGCCAACTTCACCCCAGCATATCGGGGTCCTGCACCTCTGTCCGTACAACATCTCGAATGGGGGACGGTCAATACTCGCGTGGTAGCTGTTATTGTATGAGAACTCGGCCAAGGGAAGATAGGTATCCCAGCTACCACCGAAATCTAACACACATGCCCGCAACATATCCTCCAAAGTATGAATGGTCCGCTCACTCTGACCATCCGTCTGCAGGTGGAAGGCGGTGCTAAAATGCAAAGGAATGCATAACTCGTCATGAAATCTCTTCCAAAGCCTGGAAGTAAAACGCACATCCCTGTCCGAGATAACCGATACTGGCACCCCATGCCGCGCCACGATCTCCTTGATATAGATGTCGGCCAATTTCTCGGCCGATATACTCTCCTGAATCGGGATAAAGTGAGCACTCTTGGTCAATCGATCCACGATGACCCAAATCGAATCTACTCCACGCGCGGTCCTGGGCAGCTTCATGATAAAATCCATCGTGATATCTTCCCATTTCCACAACGGAATGTCCAACAGCTGCATCTTCCCATGCGGCCTCTGATGTTCGGCTTTGACCTTCCTGCAGGTCAAGCACTGCTCGACGTACCATGCCACATCCCGCTTCATGCAAGGACATCAATAATCTAGACGAAGATCCATATACATCTTCGTCGCCCCGGGATGAATAGAGAATCGAGACTTGTGCACTTCCTCCATCAAGATCTGGCGCACGCCTCCATAATACGGCACCCACACCCTGCGGTGTAGTGTCAATAGTCCTCAGCTATCATAATCGAAGGAGGAAACCTGACCCACCACACGCTCGCTCTTCCAATGTTCCTCCTTGATAGCCCCCTGTTGAGCCTCCCGAATTCGCTCCAACAGGGGAGTCAGTACGGTCATCCTCATGCAAATATCCCTGATCGGTGCCGCCTTGCGGCTAAGTGTATCGGCCACAACATTGGACTTCCCTGGGTGGTAAAGGATCTCACAATCATAATCCTTCACCACGTCCAACCACCGACGCTGCCTCATGCTCAGATTCAGCTGATCCATGAGGTACCTCAAACTCTTGTGGTCCGTGTAGATGGTACATCGAACCTCGTAGAGGTAATGCCGCCAAATCTTGAGGGAAAAAACCACCGCCCCCAACTCCAAGTCATGTGTCGGGTAGTTCGCCTCGTGAGGCTTGAGCTGCCTCGAAGTGTAGACAATGAAATGCCCCCTTTGCATCAGTACCGCGCCCAACCCTGAAATGGACGCATCACAGTAAACCACAAAATCCTCTACGCCCTCTGGCAGGGCTAAGATTGGCGCCTCGCACAATCTCTGTCTCAGTGTATTAAATGCAGCCTGCTGCTCGGGCCCCCACCGAAAGACCATGGCTTTCTTCGTCAGTCGCGTCAGGGGTACGACTATCTTGGAGAAATCCTGAATGAATCTCTGATAGTAGCCTGCCAATCCTAGGAAACTCCGAATCTCAGATGGAGACTTCGGAACCTCCCACCTCTTCACGACCTCGACCTTGGCCGGATCGACCAGAATCCCGTTCTGGTTGACAAGGTGTCCGAGAAATTGCACCTCGCGCAACCAAAACTCACACTTGGAGAACTTGGCATACAAGCTCTCCCTCCTCAGGGTCTCCAAAACCTCTCTCAGATGCTCCTCATGCTCCTCCTGCGTCTTGGAATAAACCAAGATGTCATCGATAAAGACTATCACAGACCGATCCAGCATCGGTCTATATACGCGGTTCATGAGGTCCATGAACGCGGCAGGAGCATTGGTGAGCCGAAATGGCATCACCACGAACTCATAATGGCCATAGCGCGTCCGAAACGCGGTCTTCTATGTATCCTCCTCCCTAACCCTCATCTGTTGATAACCCGAACGTAAATTGATCTTGGAAAACCAAGACGCTCCCTAAAGCTAGTCAAAGAGATCATCAATCCTCGGGAGTGGGTAACGGTTCTTCACCGTTACCTTGTTCAGCTCCCGGTAGTCTATACACATCCGATGCGACTCGTCCTTCTTTTTCACGAATAAAATCGGGGCTCCCCAGGGTGAACTGCTCGGTCGAATGAATCCTTTGTCTAATAGCTCCTGCAGCTGTGTAGACAATTCCTGCATTTCAGGAGGAGCCAACCGATACGTTGCCTTGGCTATCTGAGCCGCACCAGGAACGAGGTCAATCCTGAACTCCACTTGTCGCTCCGGAGGTATCCCAGGAAGCTCCTCCGGGAAAACATCTGCGAAATTTCGAACCACCGGAACCTCGCTCACTGTCGCCCTACCCGCCTCCCGGGTATCCACCACATACGCGACATATCCTGCGCATCCCTGCTAAAGATAGCGCCTAGCCCTCGCTGCTGAACATACAGTGGGTCCGCAATGTGGCCTCTCGCCACGAATCACTAACTCTCCCCCACCTGGGGTCCTGACTCGCACTAGCTGCTGCGCGCAATCTATCACCGCCCCATTAGGGCCCAACCAATCCATGCCTATAATCACCTTGTTCCCGCGCAACGGAATGGGAACCAAGTCTACCAAATAGCGCTCCTCAAACAACCGCAATACGCAATCCCGAAACACCATCGATGCTCGCACCGATCGATCGTTAGCAATGTCTACCTCTAAAGGGCAATCCAATATGCCTGAAGACTCAGGAAACTTCTTGCTAAGCGCAAGGGAAACAAATGATCGGGAGGCACCCAAGTCAAACAACACCTGAACTAGAATGCCGTTCACATGGAACGATCCTAATGCATACATATACACCCAAAGCACATATCAATATCATAACATCATAAAATAAAGTAGAGGGAAAGAATCATACCCGTCACAACGTCGGGTGTGGCACGTGCCTCCTCAGTAGTCAGTTGAAATGCCCGGCTCCTCACCACCGGAGCCTCTACCTTGCCTTGGCGGCCATCAGTGATCCGCAAGGTCGCTGGAGCTGGCGCCTTCACTAGCGCAGATGCTGACAACTGGGGGCAATTGGCCTTCTTGTGGCCCCTATGGTTGCAGTGAAAACACAACAACTCCGATGTCTGAATAGCCGAAACTGGAGTAGTACGATCCCTGCTAAAGTGCCCTGCTTTGCCGCACTTGTAGCAGCCTGCTGATCCCATCCTACATGCTCCCTCATGTGTCCTGCCGCATTTCCCGCAGCGGCCAGGTCCCCCTTCGCCTTTCGGCCTCCCATCTGATCCCCTGGACTTCTTTCCTGAAGCCCCAACCACCTGCCTCGCCTCTGCTTTCCTCTTCCGAATGTGCTCTAAATCAATCTCCCTTTCCCTCGCCCTGGTGATCATGGACTCTAGGGTAGGGCAAGCTGAAAAGCTAACATGCTCCCGGATGTCAGCGTGTAGCATATCATGATAACGGGTCCTCCTCATATCCTCGTCACCTGCATACTGGGGCACCAACAAAGCCCTCTCCCGGAACTTGGCGGTGATCTCCGCCACAGTCTCCGTCGTCTGCCTCATGTCCAAAAACTCCCTGGCCAGCTGCTGAAGCTCGACAGCCGGCGCAAACTCTACCCTGAACCTGGTCACAAAGTCCGACTAGGTCATAGCCTCGACAGCTGAGGCTCCCAACGAGTCACCCACTGACTCCCACCAATCTCGAGCTAGGTCTCGTAAACACCCTGCTGCATACCTCACCTTCGACCCCTCGAGGCAGAAGCTAGTCAACTGTGCAGACTCAATGTCTGCATTCCATCGCCTGGCAATAATGGGGTCTTTCACCCTGTGGAAATCCGGCGCACCACTGCCCCTGAAGTCCTTAAAGGACAGCGTGCGAGATCCCGACTGGCCAGATGCCATGTCACTTTTGAACGCCCTGAGGCGATCCTCCATCAACTGGATGATCCCTTCCTTGATCGACCCGAAGATAATGGGGGTCGACTCAAGGATACCCTTGGTGATCTCTGAAGCGATGAACTCGCGTAGTCCCTCATCTACCGGCTCGGAACCTGATCCTGAACCTGACCCCTCTCCTGAACCGCCATTTATTGGCCTCGATCGAAGTACCACCATTCTGCAATACATAACAACAATCATTAGTGATACTGATACTTCCTGAGGGATCACAACTACTTACAAGTTCCCTGGTCTTATCTTGGCCTTACTTGGTTCGGGTACGGATCCTCTGCTTTCAGTAGTACGGGCCCATACTACCTTCCACATCTATCTGTACCTTCTTCAAGGACTGCCTCGACTCCACCAGATCCCTTCCGCTACGGCTGATCACTGCTATACCCATCCTAGGCTTGCCCTAGGGAAATCTCAGGCTCCACCCTACCAGGTCCTCAGCTGCTGAAGGCCTCCTAGTAGTGCCAATTAACCATTACCTGAGTACCATCACATGTGGGGAGGCTCGGATAATCCTTCGAGTAACAGGCTCATCCCTACAACGGTTAAACTCAAACGAGAGCTGCGCAATAGGGCCAAATCCAACACTCTAAGATTATTCAACCTTGATCACATGTGACGTGACGTATTCACCTAATGGCTAACTCTCACCACTCAGAGTCCCACTAAGCACAAAGCAAGCAGCATTCGAACTAAGGGAACAATCTCAAGCAATTCCGCTCTCATAGAGAAAAAACTGACCTAACATACAGGGCTAAACTCATACTATTAGGCATAACCTAACAGGCTATCCTACTGCTGTCTACTCAATTCTAGCATGCAATTTTAATACACTGAAGCACATAAAGCAGGCACATAAGGCATCACTACTAGGTCCTTAGTCCTATTCTAGCATGTTGTTCTACTGAAACTGATAAACACAACATAAGCTTGTATGGGTACTTTGGGGAATACTTACTTGAGCTCGGCCGGTTGCGCGCATCACACACCTCGTTTCTTCTTAAAATACTTTACTTGATCTTTTAGAAAATGTTTTCTTTTTCAAAATCTTTTGACCCCTCGATTTGAGTTCAGACACCCCCCAAAGGTGTGTCCGAATCCCTCAAACCAGGGCTCTGATACCAACTTGTAACGACCCAATTTTCACGTCCAAATTTTTTTTTTTTAAACATTACTATAGAAAACATTAATAATTAAAAACATTGTTTGATCGAACCACATCACAACGTAAACCATGTCTAAAAGCCAAATCATACAACCAATCGAAATATAAGAGTATAAATCCCAGAGAAGTCTCGTAAATGCGGAAACCAGTGTGTGTGCATGATGTACCGCTACCGCTACCGCGCCAGCTCCTTCCCCTTCGATGAAGAGGTACCTGAAACCAAAACTGTAAACTGTAAGCACAAAGCTTAGTAAGTTCCCCCCAAAATACCTCATACCATGCAAGCATATAACATATAACATTCAACTAGGAGTTACGGGCCTCGCCCACACTCGTGAAGATACGGGCCCTGCCCACACTTCGCTAGCCGGGGGATACGGGCCTCGCCCACACTTGTGAAGATACGGGCCCTGCCCACACTTCGCTGGCCTGGAGATACGGGCCTCGCCCACACTCTACTATCTAGGAGATACGGGCCTAGCCGACACTCCACTCTTGGAGAGATACGGGCCTTGCCCACACTCAACCGCTAACCCATAATATACAAGTATCACACAGACAACAAGTATAGACAACTCTATCATACCGACACATATATCATAATTAACTAGACCAAGAGATACGGGCTCGGCCCACACTCTAGTGCTAACATCTCGTCCACATGGGTCGGCCTTGGTGCCTTAGACCCGTTCCTACTGGTAGGAGACTCACCTCGAAATAGCTGCTGGTCTGTGTGGGAATTGATCGCCTACTGTTGCTGCTGCTGCTCCGGAATCCTCCGGTTGAAATTCCCACAACACACTCAATCAAACACTGCTAACTGTCCTTTGGGTAAAATGACCATTTTACCCCTGATCATGCCCTAAGTCAAATCAGAGTCAATTTTTAGTTGACCCGACTCGCTGAGTTGGCTTGCCAACTCGCCGAGTCCCTGTCCAATCGACTGACCTGGATCCCGTTTCTACTCGTCGAGTTAGGCGTTGACTCGACGTGTTCTCCTTTCAAACTGATGTTCAAGTCCTTCATCCTACTCGCCGAGTTGTATGAACAACTCGACGAGTTCATCTTCATCCGATGAAAACTTATGCTGCGACTCGCCGAGTTGTATGAACAACTCGCCGAGTCTGATCTTGATCTAAGGAGATTGCCTTGAACTCGCCGAGTCTGGGCAACGACTCGCCGAGTTCCTCCATGGATGAGTTCGGCTTCCAACTCACTGAGTCACACCCCGTGACTCACTACTCTACTTGACATAACGAAAAGGGGACAAACTCGGAGACTCGCGAGCAGACTCGCCGAGTCAGATGAACGACTCGCCGAGTCGTTACCATGCAATCATTATATGCTGGATTCTGCTTGAATCCAGCTTATGCTATCCACAGATTTGGGTTCCTAGATCATGAATAACACATAAAGTTTCCAACTTTACGTGTAGATATTCACCCATGAGATTTTTAGGGTTCAAAATGCACCAAATGAGTAGATCTAGGGTCTTCATGCAATATGGGTCCATAAAGGCAGTAGATCTGAGCTCCTGGAGCTCAACCATGCCTAGATCTAGAGGCCAATCAGCTTATTACGAATTATATTGCACATGCAAGCTTGAGGAAGGGCTCAAGAAGGACTTTAATGGAGTAACAAGCATAGAAACAGAGGGATAACGAGTTATACCTCAAAGAAATTACTGAGAGAACACAGAGATGCTTGGCTTCCTTCCCTTCCTCTTGATCTACTCCTCTTCCTTCTCAAAATCTTCAAGGAAACACACTAATAAGCCTCAAACTCACAAGAACAAGGGCTAGAACGTATGGAGAGCTTCTGAGGGTGAATGGGGTAGAGTTGGGGCGCAAATGGTCGTTTAAATAGGGTGCAAACCCTTGGAAATTAGGGTTTCATCAGACAGCACGGACTCGCCGAGTCGCCAACTTAACCGCGCCGCAAGTCTCGTCTCTACTCGGCGATTCGGGCCTCCAACTCGCCGAGTCCACGCCCAAAAATAAAAAATACTCAGATATATCTTACGTACCAGGAGTCAGGTGCTACAGATGAAGTGCTAGGTTCCTAGGTCTCCATTTGAGATTCGTAGTTTCCTTGGTTTACCTGGGTATTACTGGAGGTTTATCGAAAATTTATCTAGGATAGCAGTTCCGTTTACCGGTGTGGGAACAATAAATAAGATCAAAAGATTCTATATTAAAGAACATGAATTAAAGACAAGAACAATGAAGATCAAACGAGTGCCGAATGATTTGATTAAACAAATCTATAAGAGTTCTCAAGAACTTCTCCGTAAGAGCATACAAATGGCTGTTAGGTTAGCTAAAGTGTAAAAAGCATTAACCCTAATGTTACATGCATGCACTATATATATGCTAAGACTAGAAAGACCAAAACGAGAATGGACAGGCCCATCTTGGATTTAATAAACCTATATAATACATATTTGACACAACACTAATAAACCCAACAATCTCCCCCACTGTGTCAAATTCCAAAGGAGATTCTTCATTGTTGTCTTCACTACACCTTGAATAATTTTAGCATTAAATTCAGAAGAGTGTTTCGGACAAACATGTACCATTTGATCATATGTGAAAATCATTTCAGATCAGTAGAGGAGTTCGCCTTGCAAGCTTCAGTCATTGCGAGTATAGTGTTCAAATCAGCAAAGGAGTATAAATGTTTGTCTCGCAGAAAGAACATACTTCTTTGAACTGATTCACTTTCTCTTTGGTTGTACACCAAGCACCAATTCTCCTTTTAGATTTTACCTATCTTCAGCTTTTGAATGTCCTTCGGTTCCTCTTTTGCTTTTAGAATTGGCCTTTTCTTCAAAACAAGAGCAATCTCCACATCTATATTCGCAACTTCATGAATGTAATAGATAATCATCCTCTTCAAATGGACAATAATTGGCTCAGATTTCTGTTCATCTTTAGAGACAATGTTGAACAGTGAAATCTAGTCAAAAGGATTCATAAAGGGTAAGTCTGCCAGAGTGAACTCATTCAAAACTTTATCACAACCACGAAATCCACTGAACTTTATGTTTACAAAGTCTTCAGTAAGCATAGCTGAGCAAACCTTCAACCCTATAATCCTCTTAAAGCTCCAAGACAGATACTGAGGATTGGTAAACGTCAAGTAAAAATTAAAGAGTTTAAGATTCAACCCTTTGTCCGAAATCAAATTCTTTTCTATCTTCTCAAAACATCGAAACAGAAAGGCTCAAGGAGTGATAGGAAAATCAAGCTGAGATTCTAGACCATTATTCAAATCAAATGATACTGAAGGCTCAAGCCAATATACACTCGGGTTGTTAATGGCCTCCTTCTGAATTCGATCCATCGACCAAGGAGGGAATAGAGACTTCTGAGTTTCAAGTGTCACTTTGCAATTTTGGCCTCTTCTTCCTACGCTTCCAACTCCTTACGAATTTTTAGAAGACCATCCAACTCTTTTTCTCTCTTTTTCCGAACAAGTTTATTTGATGCAGAAGCTTCATTACCCTTCTGATCATTTGCCTTCGGTTTTTGTTCAGTTTACTCAGCCTTTTGCTTCACTTTGGGTTCTTCTTTGTTATCTCCCCCTTGTGTCTGAAGACCCCCACTCCTCGAAACACCTTGAAGTTGGTTAAGCATAGCGAAGATGAGTTGAAGCTTTTCAGATAATTGTTGGTGGACAGAGACTGTGAACAGAGAATCACAAGTCTCGACAAGACTCAATAGATACTGATTTATTTCAGAGACACAGCTTTTTACAAATGTTCTCTCAGTTTCTAGATCGTTTAGATGCTTGTTGGTGTATTGCAACTTTACTGAAAGAACCTTATCCTTTTGTGTCTTTTCTGCCAGTTGATCCATGATATTATTTTCAACAGCAAGGTCTGTTTGAAGCTTTTCAATATTTATAAGGATAGAAGCACTAAGCTCAACATTATCCCCTCAGAGATCAGAACGCACACGTGAAAGTGCCTCCTTATCAGCTTGTAGAATGAAGCCAAGACCCACAATAACCCTTTTTACGGATTCGGTATTTTCATCAAAAGAGCTTCTACATGCAACCATGAATTTTGTCACTTTGTCATGTAGTTTTTCGACTTTTTCGGTCGTTTCGGAAATGGTTTTATCTAAAGCTTCGATTGCCTTTGTCGATTCTGCAATGACTTTTAGATTTTCCTTGGTTAACATCCCCACTATATCTCTGCTGGATGTCAACACGTATTCCCAGTTGGGTGAAGATTTGGAAGATTCTAGGACAGAATCCAGCTTTGCATTGATGTATCATCTTCATCACAATTTAGATCAATGGTAAAGAGACTGAAAACAAAATCTATAACATTCTCCTGATCAGTGCCAAAAAGGATGTCTGGATCATCATCATGTAATGGAGAAGCTGTAGAGGTTCCTAGACCTATAGTTACACCCATGTTGACATCAGCCCCTGTATCAGATACGTTGGAGTGAATGCCGAAAGTATGTACCTCCTCCGAAACGGACTTGTTGATAGTGCATTATGGTGTACTGGTGACTGTTGTTGTAGTAGTAGGGGTTGAATATGTAAAGAAAGGGGTGGAGAGTGGAATGGAAATCTGTGGAAGAGAAAATCCAACAGAAAACTTCAGTGGTAATGGAGGGATGGAAGTGATCGGAATAGTTATGGTGATAGGAGAGGATAGTGGAGTGGGAATCTGAAAGTTGTCTGTAAAATGAACAGAATAAGGAGTGGGAGTGGATACCTTCAGAATTGAATCAGTAGGCACGAGTTCTGAAGTTGCAATAGTATCCTCAACTTCATTCTGAACTGTGGGGTTCCCTCAAATGTTCGAAATTGTTTGAGATTCTGAATCCTCCTGAGCAATCGAAGATGCAGATCTCGGTTTTCTAGCCTGTTTCTTGACCTTCTTCGGAGTTTTCACTACTTTAGAAAGATCGGCTTTCACTTTTTGCTTGCCTCACCTCTTTGTTTGTTTCCTTCCTCCATGACCTTTCACAATTCCTCTGTCATAGGTCGAACACCAGATGTAGGCAGCTTGTGATATTCATTCACAATCGCATTGTTTGAGGGAACTTTTACCAGCATTGCTTCTGGAATAGAACCAACAAAGCTGAACTTGCTCGGATCAAAGATCATAAAAGTGGATTTTTGCAGAATCAGAATGGCAAAAATTATCGAATCATCCATATGTGGAACCTTGAAGTGGTTTAAGGCTCGTTTGACCACAATAGACTAAAAGCGAGCATAGGATATCTCAGTATGAAGGGTGGTGGAGACTGTGCTTTGGATCAACTGAGTCCATAAGATAGAACCAAAATCGAGATTCAATCCATGGTAGAGGCGATAGAGAATAGTATAGAACACCCTGCTTGCGTTGTCAGAGCCTGCCATTCTTTATGAGAAGCTCTTGAACAGAACAGTGAACAACCCATTCCACATTGGAGGAAGAAAGGGCATCCTGAACTTTGACAATAGTGATATATCTAAAATGTATCCCATCTGGTAAAACATATCGATGAGAGCAGAAGTTGAAATCGATTCTGGATCCACGAGTCCTTCAGATGAAGCGAACCCTAAAATTCTGCAGAAATGAGATTTGGAGATTTAGGTCTTGTGAGAAGCTACCTCGAAGTGAATAACTCCCTCAGATTGACTGTAGTAGGTAGAAGAATAAGCCTTAGAGAGATGGATCAAAGGAACTGATTCCGCCATGGTTAATGCTTAAGCCAGTGGCGAGAATCGTAAGCATTCGATCATGGGCCTTAAGGATTCATTGTAGCGAGATGAGTCAAGTTTAAGAATGATATTCTGGTTTGGCTTGACATTGAGCACGATGACTGATGTAGATTGGTTAGCGAATGAAGTAGTTTAAGATGATTCAACCATTGTTGCTTTGAGGAAGACGATGAACAGTAGAGAGAGAAAAAGGTTTTTGCCTTGAAAGTTTTGAATACTTTGTGAGCGGTGAAAGAAAACAAACCGTCGAAAACCCTTTTATACATCAGTGATAAGTGGTGAGAGAAACCCGCCATTCCATATTCCCATATCCTGGTAAATCAACCTTAAAAGTCGTGACAGTTGTATATGTTAGACGTCATTGTAACTGACACGCGTGATGTCAGGGAATTCAAAACACGCGCCTGTTTTGAAATCTTATCTCCAAGAAACTGTCACTTCGGTATTGACGCATTCGGAATATTCATCCAATCCACCAGCTTTGTAATAATGACCTGTTCTCAGATTGAAAGTAACCATTCAGAATTAGAACTAGACTTGGAAAAATCACAAGGATTTTTGTGCAAGAGTCTGCCAAAGATAAAGAAAGAAAGAAAATAAAATTTTAGGGAAGTCTGTGATGTCAAATAAAATCGACATGAAATTCAGATGGATCTCGGGCAATGATCTCTTCCTTCTGGAGTCAATAGATACTCGAAAGTGCTTATGTGGTTTCTCGTTGAATTAGGATCAACTATTTGTTGACAAATAGTGAAAGGCTTCTTTTAAGTAGGCTATAAAGGTGGATGAGGCTTCAATCAAATTCTGAAAATCAACATAAGTCCGAAGATTTGAGAGAAGTACTTTTCTGACCAGTGTAGCCTCAATAATTGTTGGGGTCGAATTATGTTGTGAGGTGTCAAAGGGTTTTGAGTCTGTCTTAGTGTCGAAATCTGTATTTCAGATTTTGTTGTATGTATTTCTGATAGTTTGTTTTGTTTACTTCTTTTTATAGTTTATTTTAGCATATTTTATTCATAATTTAGATAATTTCCATGCATATTTTCCTATTTGTTATTTTATGACTATTTCGAGTACTTTCGAATCTTGTGAGCATGATTATAGGTTTTCGGGTCTAGCGGAGCGGGAGTGTTCGGGACGTATGGAAAGCGATGAGATTTGGTAGACAAAAAAGATGTTAGGCTTGGTGATTGTGGAGATGATGCATGGAGCGAGCTTGATGATTATTGGAACGCTTGGAGAGAAATAAACTTTAAATTCGCAAGATGCGGGAGTTTATTCAAGTGTGCGTAGATTGTTAATCGGGCGAGTGCACGAGTTGTGGAGGATTTGGAGAGGTCAAATTGGGCTTAAAATGAAGAAAAATTTGAAGAAAATGGGCTAGGAGGTGATTGGACTCGATCTGGGCTATTCGGATATGCTTTGGAGGCCCAAAAACTCAAAGAAGCCCATGTCAGGCACCACCCGCGCAACCCACCCGCGCAACCCCCTGCAGGGGTAATTCCAGAGATTCTTCTTTTAAGCTATACGGGGAAGGTTGGTGTGCCACTTTTCTATACTCTTGTACATCCGATTTTTGGAGATTCTCTCTGGAGTTTTGAAGACTTTTGAAGGCCAAGAACACCTCAAGAACATCATCTTTTTACCTCTTGATTCTTGCTTCATGTTTGGTACAATCTTCTCTAACTTTGTTTCTTTGAGTTTAGCCATGCTTGGCTAAACTAATCTTGGTTGACTTTTTGTTGAATCCTTTGAACTTTTGTTGAATGTTGAAGAATCCATGAACTTGTTCTTAAATCTTTATGGAAATGTTTTGTGTTTTATCATATTATCACTACTAGTATGTTTGTATTCATGAGTTTAAATGTGTTTGTGGTGATTAGTTGGCTAATTTCTTGATTAAGTAAAGGATCCTCAAATTAGTAAGCAACAAATGATTTTTGTGTTGTTTTTGCTTCACACAATCTTAAAAACATTTCCTCCAACATGGTAGTGAAAGCATTTGACCCCTCTTGGATTTGGTGACTTTTTGGTTCTTAATGCTAGTTGACTTTCACTAATTACATGCTTAATGGAAATTGTGACTTTGACTAAGGAAATTGTTATGAGCTTCTCTAACCATTTTAACAACTAAGAAAAGTCTAGGTAATCTCAAGCTTCTTCGGTTACTATAGCCAAATTGAGAATCTAAAACAAGTATTGCAGCATTGGATTCTAATGATATGTTCATCAAAAGTCAATGTGAGGAAACCTTAAGTCAACCATCATTCTCTTATTGATTTTACATCAAACTCCTATTTTCGTTGAAATTGTTTTTTAAATCTTAGTTTAACTCTAGTTTATTTCAAGTATTTCAAAAGTCCAACCCCCCCCCCCCCCATTTTATTTTTATTGACATTTTACAAGTATTTTTACAAAGAGATTTTTTATAGAGTTATAAATTGAACCAATCTCTGTGGATTCGATCCCTTTACCACTATACACTATTTTAGTGTATAATATTCAGGGTTATTAATTTTGTTGGCCTCGACAACCACCAAATTTTTGGCGTCGTTCTCGGGGATTGGTTTATTTTTTATCAGTTTGTTTCTCTATGCCCAGATCTCATTGTATAGGTACTCTAATCTACAATCCCGAATTTGAAAAAAAAACAAAAAAAAAAGTATGGCTTGAAAATGAACACTCCTTGCATTGAAGATCAAGTTTCTGAGCTAGCTTAGTTAGTTATGATGACTGAAAGTGACCAAAGTGTGCAGCCTATGCCTATTCTTTTCTATTTTTGCACCCACAATGGACATCATTCCGACATGTGTCCATATTTACAAGGAGAATGGGAAGAAGTGCAAGAGAAGGGAATCTACTACTAGTCAAACCAATGGAGTTATTATCAGCCTCAACATGATCAATGGTGGGACAACAACCAAGTTTGGGGAAATAACCATTACCAAAACTCACACCAAACATGGGCAAATTACCAATACCAACCAACTCCACTGTTCCAAGAACCCTGTCCTTACCCTCCTCAACAAACTGAAACGCCAAGCATGTCCTTAGAGGACATTGTGAAAAACATTGTCACTTCAACCCAAATTTTCCAGGAAACAACTCAAGCTAGCCTCAAAAGCTTAGAGCAACAAATAACACAAATTGCTCGATCATTGAGTATAATGGAAGCTCAACACAAATTACCATCTGAAGAGAGCCCATGTCATAACGCATTTGTCATTCCTTTGAAAGATGAGAAAACATTTGATGGCCCAAGAGTGTTATATGAAGAAGAGGAAGAAGAAGTAGAAGTGGAAGAAGTTGTCAAAGAGGAAGAAGAAATTAAGAATGTTGTCAATGAAACTGTAAAGGAAGTAATAGGGGTTAACGAAAGAGAGATTGAGCCACCCATTACCAATGAGAAACTAACTCTAGTGGTAGAACAACCACAAGATCCGGAAACGATAAATCTGTCGGACCCTTCAAAGAATACCTATCCCGAGAAAGAAGACGCCCAACCGGTCACTTACTCAACCACCATGTCAAAGAGGGAAGAGTTGGTCACCTTACTGAATAAATACAAGAAAGAATATGGTTGGATGATTTCTATTATCAAAGGTCTAAGTCCAGTATGGTTCTCCCGTAAAAAGAAAGTCAAATACAAGAAAACAGTCCCAATGGAGGTGTGGAAATTAAAAAATGTAGACACGGGGAAAATTTGCAAGGTTAATGGACACGATTGAAGTCATTCAATGAAGGTTTTGATTCAAATGTCCAAGATGTCATCCATTTGGATGCCCCAAAGTGTTAAAGTGAAGTTTGGAGGCGTCTCGCACAAGACGTTAAACAAGGGTATTTTTTGAAAGCATTGTGTTTTTGTGTTTTTAATTTGAATAAATGAGTTTTGAAGATGTTTTTAGGATTCAAAAGAGTTGTTATTGAAGAAATCAAGAGTTTCTAGGTGTTTGGGGCCTTCCAAATCAAAAACGGGTGAAAAACGAAGAAAAATGAAGTGAAAATGAAGATCAGGATCAGCAGGTTGTGCAACCCGCGTGCTGTTGCGCGGGTGGGTTGCGCGGCCAGGTGCAACGAAGCGACATTGGCCCAAGACTTAACTGCAAGGTCTGCGCGACCCGCACACTGTGTTGGGCAATTTGGGCTATTTTTGGCTATTATTTGACTAAGTGTTGACCAAAGGTTTTAGTGAGTTGAACTTTTGACTTTTCTTGACCAACATTGACCGAAATTGACCCTTGTTGACCCATAGAGTAAAATTTTCAGCTTCCCTTCTTCTTTATTTAACCATCTTGACCTCCCACTCCATTCCTCTCAAGCATGTAACCTTCTAGCACCCACCTCACCGGAAAAATCAAGATTGTCGAAGTTCTATCGGTCGGAATTTAACAAAACCACCGCCACAGACACTTTTCGCCTCCCGATCCCCCGATTTAGGTCACTTCTGCCCTTACCTTAAGTATTGAGGACAATGCTTGTTCTTAAGCTTGGGGTGGGGCTTTTCCCTTTTCCTTTTACTTTTTCATGCATTTTTTTTAATTAGGTTGCATAACATTTTAGGTTTAAGCTAATTTGCATTCATTTTTTTTTATTTTTATAAAAGCCCAAAAATATTTTATTTTCTTCTTTTCCCCTTTATATTTTTGCATAACATTTAGCTTAGGGCATTAGCATTCATGTATTTTTGTTGTCTGTTTATTCTCACCCCCTTGGATACCATGGAACATGTTCATAGTTATTGTATCATTATTGGTTCAGGATCTTGTTGTTATCTCACCCATCGAAACGTGACCATTAGTTGCAGTTTGGGATTTCATACTTGGGATCAGATGTTGGAAGCTTAAAGGGGTAAGTGATCATGGCCAGGTAACTTTCATGAAGAATTATGCATGCGATACTAACAACTATAGGATATACTATAGCAATGGATGTTTTTAGCCTTGTGGTCAATACCGCTGAGAGGATCACACTTGATCACGTTTGAATCGTTAGGATGAAGCACTGGTGTTTATCCCCGAGTAGAATCCATATCCGGTCTCTTTACATCACCATATCTTTTTCGCGATTTTTTTAGGATTTTAGAGAGTCTTTTAGCCCACATTAGGGCATTTTCTTTATTTATGTAAAATCAAAAGTTTGAAAAGGAGCTCGCATATTTACGCTCCATACATGGTCATTTTCACACTTAGACCATTCGGGTTATATTATTACCCTTTCGGTTCCACGTACATACTTTTGGGAACCAAATTTTAAGTCAAGAAGTTTTCTTAATAAACATTTCGATTGTTAGTACGTTGCCTTCAAGTGTTATTAAAAAAAATGGTAGGCAAATTTCCAGCTGCAACTATCTGAGAAGGGTGACCGGTTCAATTATTGAACAAATTTTCCAACATTTTGGTCACCCGGCATTTGATACTCATTTATATAGGCTTGTTTTATTGTATATAGATTGATTTGTTTTTTGCAAATTGGTGATGTTAGGGAGACTGTCGAGTCGGATACTACGGGAGGTTTGGGCCAACACTAAGTGAACCGATTCCTACAACGGCGCCCGAGCGATTAAACCCAATTACACATGAGAGAAACCGGCAGACGTGAGATCAGAGTGTACACTTAAAGAAGAGCTCCACCCGAGCCCATCCAACTGCTTTCTCCCTGCTACAGATGTTCTTTATTGTATGCATGTTCCATTGAGGCTGCGACTGCTCATCCCTCCTTACTCACCTAAAGGAGTTGTCCTGGCTGTGGTTTATGGTCTCATTGTCATCGGATGAAAAAGTTGTGAGATAATAGCAAGATTAATTTTGACCATGTTGACTAACGGTGATCAGGTTCCGTGGTTCTATCCATTTTTTTTATTTTCATAGGATAGTTTATCCCGAGTTCATTTTAGTCTTGTCTTACTTGAGGACAAGTAAGGTTTAAGCTTGGGGTGAATTTCATAAAGGCACATTTGTATGTCGAAGCTTAAGAGTTTTAGCCTTTATGTATTTTTTTGTTAACTTCTGAATTCCTATAAATAGGGATAGGTTCTAGAGTTAGAGTAACTTTTGAGCATTCTATTGTTCTTAATCTATTCGTTCTCTGTAACCTTCAGAAGTATTATTGAGCCATCCAGATCTTATTTCCTCCTTGTGTTCATGATTCAATCTAAACTTCGATTTCATTTCATATACTCGATCTTTAAAAACTACATTTGGTATCAGAGCAGGATTATTATATTTGATTTCTGATTTTCTTGTGTTCTCAAAAGTTTTGTGAATCTCGTCTTAGATTCAAAATATTCCGCACTTTTGATTCTGAAAATCATTTCAGATCATCTGTTTTGATTCGATTCTGTTTTTAGTTTGTTAAATCGAGTGTTCGGTGATTGGTTTCTGAAAGATCTACTCCTTAAATTTCTCTTCTTTAAGCTTTCCCTCAATTATGTTTGTATATTAATGGCGAACTTCAACATGAACATGACGACTGGATTTTCCTACCCCTTTGGTTCTTCAACCAAAATTCCTATGTTGATACCTGAGTACTATGATCAATGGACTGATAGGATGGAAAATATTTTAACTTGGATCGATGAAGATCTATTGTGGTGTATTAAGAGTGGAAACTTTCATCCTTCGATGCTTACTGAAATCGGAAATGTTGGTTCATCTGCTGATGTTGCTACTCAAACTGAAAAATACAAATCAAATAACAAACATTGTACACATGAACTACATACATCTCTTCCACCTGTGGTGTACAACTATGTTCGTGCATGCAAAACAGCTAAAGAGATTTGGTATACTTTGAAAGATAAGTATCAAGGGAGCGAGAAGACGAAGAAAAGTTATGTTAAGCAGTGTCTGCGTGAACTAGGAGAGAATTCAAACAGACATCAAGGTGAGAATATTGAACTCTACTATGATCGTATGAATGAATTAATCTTCAAGTGCAGTCGATATGGAGTCAATCGTACAACTCTTGAATTCAACTTGACTTTTTTGATGGGGGCTTCGTAAAGAGTGGCATAATATCAGTCGGATGATTAAGATACAACAAAGTTTTGATAACTTTTCTCTTGGTGATCTCTACAATGTTTCGAAGGCTCATGAAAGCGAGATCAATGAAATTGTTGAAGAAACAAAAATGAGTTTGGGTGGTCCTTTAGCATTGATGTCGAAGGTGACGGCTAGAGAAGTTGAGGTCGAGTCTGCTGAGAAGGATGAATCCGAAGATGAAGGTCTGATTATTAATTCTGATGACGAAGCGGTGGCTTTTTACTCAAACAACAAAGTAAAGAAATTTTTCAAGAAGCCATTCATTTCGAAGTTCAAAGGAAAAATTGATTGTAAGGGAAACTCAACAAATACGAAAGGTATGAGAGAGGACACAAAGTTGGAGATAAAAGATAACAAGTCTAAGGTTGTCAAGCCAGAGAAGAAGCTGAAAGGGGACTCTGGTTTCGATTGTCATTACTATAATGGTGCAAACCATATGGAAAGTGATTGCAAGTTAAAGAAGAGAGAAGATAAGAAAGAAAGAGTGAAGGATGAGGTGTATTATACTAAGAGGCTAGAAGAGGTCAGAGCTAAGACAAAAGGGAGGTATTTGGTAGCAAGAGGTAATAGCGATGGGGATAGAACATATCAAATCTAGTCATCTGGATCAAATAATGAGGACATGCGAAACCCCACACATGGAGCTATGTTTGTTGAGTATGAGGAGGAAAGCGAGGAAGAAGAGAAGGTGACTGGCAAATGCTTCGTTACTACTGGTGCCGACAAGTCTCCAATAACTTCGACGGTACATGCTCTTCTTAAATCCTTTGAAATTCCTTTTAGTTCATATGATCCTATTTTGTCTGAATTCAATAATACTCTATCTTGCTTTAATGACATGCTTATTTCTGTTAGTAGCGACACAAAAAAATCAAAATCTTTACTACTAGAACCTCAGAACAGATGAGTCGAAGTGCAGCAGAGTAGATAATTTGGAATTGGAACTTAAAAATGTTATTTGTGATAGGGATGGTTTAAGAATAGACAATTGTATTTTGCTTAAACAAAGAAACATATATTGTAATTCAACTAAGAGACTATATGCTAAATCAAGTGCATTACATCATCCATCGGATATAAGTAAAGAACAAAATAGGAAGCTTTTACCTTTCCTGACTTTCGAAAGGGAAAAGATAGATTCGACTACCTATCCCTGTGAGAAAAAGATTTATGAGTTTGACAAGGTTCCTAATGGCTCATATGCATATGGTATTGTTAAGCTAGATGAATGTTTATATGCAAACGATCTGGTTAATATTGTGAATAAGAACTTAACCAAAAACGAACAAGTGAAAATTTTGCAAAAGACTGAGCATTCGACATCTGACTCTCGAAACGATTTTGCTGATATCGAAGATGATTATGACATTATCAGTGAAATTGGGGAAGAGGAAGTTGTTGATTGTTCTCAGCTTTTTGTCATTAATGTCACTTTAATGGCTAAGGGTAAAGAAATTTGTGATGATTCTTTGGTTAAAGTTGACTCTAACCAACCCTCAACATTGAAAGTTTTTGACATTGATCATGTGACTGTCGAAGATAGTCAAACCGATAGTGATGATGATGAAGAAGTTTCAAATGAAACAACAATTCCCAAAATGGTTGTTGATCAGGTGTATGAGGAAACAGAGAAGTTCGACAAGGTGATGAAGGAAAAAGGTCCTCATTAACTCAAATTGAACTCTATTGTTTATCCTAACTTGAAATGCACAGATGATGTTGTCTTTCCAAATCAAGTGTTTGTTACCTTAAGAAATGGTGACAATGATAAACCGGAGATCAACAAAATTGTTGTTGAGGACAACAAAGCAGTTTCGATAGATGGGTTTTTCTCAACTCAAATTACTGTCGAAAACAATCTTAACAAAAACTCATCCACTTTTCAAAGGCAAAAACCAAAAAGAGTTTGGGAAGTTAAGAAAGATAAAGTAAATGATGATAAATCTTCAAATGAATCGGTTTCTCAAAACACAAAAGCTCAAATGTTTATGAAGAAATTGAAAAGATTTCAAAATATGAAGGAATTTTGATGACTAAAACAAGGAAAATGGTTTATTGGCAAAATGTTGAGTCTCGTAAGAAACAAAAAGTTTTGTTAACAAAATCGTCTGAACAGACAAAGACCGAACAAGTTAATGCTTCTTCTGAAAAAATGTCTTTTGTTCAAAACAAACCCGCTCAAAAACAAAATGATTCCAAAGTTCAAAAGCCAAGTCAAAAACCTAATGTTCAAAAATCAACAAATGAGAATTTTGTTAAAAACCAACAACGAAAGAATTTTGTTCCTATAAACAAAATACAAGGTTTTCACAAAATAATTTTCAAAAAAATGATTTTCAACAAAATAAACAAAGAATTTTCCCTCAAGTTCAAAATCAAAGAAGGTTTTCAAATGAACAACAAGTTTTTAATCGGACAAATGTCGGCTACAATATACGTTTTCAAAATCGTAACCAACCACATGTGAAATCAATGTTTTCAAAACGACACTTCAATAAGCTGGAAGTCAATGTAAAAAGAAATGAACCATTGAAACCCACTTAACCACAATTTTCCAACCATGTTTCGAAGCAGCAAGTTAAAGCTTCGTTTGTCAAAGGGAAATCTGATGAGAAGAATATTAATCATTGACTCGAAGGCAAAGGAAAGCGTTATCAATCTGAGAAGTTTTCTCAAGAGGAAATTTGGTATGCTTATGAAAGCTACTTAAATGAATCTCAAACTGGTAGCTCTTCATCAATAGAATTGAACCCATCTATTCAAAAGTGAAAGTTGTTCCAAATGTGAAAGTTGAGTCACAACGAACTATCGATGGCAAAGGGAAAGTCAGTATCAAATCTAAACCATTGAATGTTTTCATTTCGATACCTAAGTCTATGGAAGTTTGAAATCTAAAGTTCGTAATTAGGTTTTAGGATCTTCATTTCATAATGCATTAAGATCTAATAACCAAGGACCCAAAAAGCCTTGGGGACCTAAATTCTTTAATTGATTGTAGGTGTTAAGTGACGAGTAATACAATGAACATTGGTACATCGATAGTGGTTGCTCTCGTCACATGATAGGTCGAAAGGAAAATTTATGTGATAATCGAAGCCTGGAAAATGTTGGTGTAGTGAAGTTTAGGAATAACAATAAATGCAAAATTAAAGGATATGGCAAAGTAAAAAATGGAAAATTCACTGTTAATCGAGTGGCATATGTCGAAGGTCTACAACACAACTTGATAAGTGTCTCACAACTTGTTATGGGTACTAGCAATCAAGTAGTATGCGATGAGGAAGGAAGTGTCATTTCAAATAAAGAAACCAAAGAAGTTTTGCTCAAGTAAAAAAGGAAAAGTGATATGTTCACCCGTGATATCAAACCGATTGTTGGTGATCCCTCTGTATGTCTACTTTCGAAGGCGTTGTCTGATCTAACTTGGTTGTGGCATCGAAGATTGTCTCATCTGAATTCCAAAAATCTGAACAAATTGGTAGTAAATGATCTTGTTTGAGGCTGACTTGTTTTAAAATTTGATAACGATTCGTTATGTGTAGCATGTGAACAGGGCAAGAAACATCGACAGACTCATCCAATTACTATTGATTCAAATATCATTGAATCATTGAAACTTCTTCACATTGATCTTTGTGGTCCTTCTACTGTTGAAACTCTAAAAAAGATGAGGTACATATTGGTCATTGTCGATGACTTTTCAAGGTTTACTTGGGTTTACTTTTTTTGACAGAAGTCTGAGACAACACAAGTAATGATTGAATTCATAAAGCACAATGAACTTAGTTTGAGGAAGAAACACAAACAACCAATTAATAAGGTGATATGCCATTTAAGTTTTGTTGCAAAACACAGACTACTAAAAATCCTTAAATTATCGAAAATAGGAGTCTTATTAAAGACAAGTTAATAAGGTGATAGACCATTTAAAACAAAAGTTGGCATCCTATTTATCAAAAAAACTGAAGTAAGAATAGACTCTCCCCAATACTTAACAGGAAGACCAGACTGAAATAACAAAGATCTAAAAACACAATGAACGTGTCTATGTTTTCTTTCAACAACACCGTTTTGTTGAGGTGTATAAACACAAGAAGTTTTGTGTAAAATACCATTAGTTTAAAAAAGCTTTCATTTGATAATTCAAAATTTCAATCCCAGTATCTTACCTAACAGTATTGATACTTGACTCAAACTGATTTAAGAAAATGTTAAAGAAAGAAACAAAACATGTATAAACTTCAATTTTATTTTTTAAAAGATAGACTCCTATGGCCCTTGTGAAATCCTCCATAATAGTTAAGAAAAACATATAGCCTTCTATAGTAGTCACTTTATATGGTCCACAAACATACAGATGAATCAATTCACCTAACTTAGAGGACGTACGAGTACTCAAAGGAAAATATTCACGATTCTTCTCAGCCTTGTGACATACATCACAAGTTGGAAGAGAATCATTATCAAAAAAATAGTTTTTCTTTTAAAGAATTTAAAGCTTGATCTGTAGGATGAGCTAACCCACTATGCCAAGTAAGTTTAGAAACACATCACTTAACAAGATTGACTTTACAAGAGTTACCTGAAGGAAAAGATACAAGGGAGTATAAACCCCCAGACTCCCTACCATTCTCCACCATCTCCTTTGAATGTAAAGATTAAATTTTACTATCATGTTCATTAAAAATAACTTCCCATTTTGTGTCTTTGCACAATTTATATACATAAAGTAGGTTAACATTAAATTCAGGAACAACAAAGACATCAAAAAGTGTTAAGTTTTCTGAAAAATGAAGATTTCCAATTCTATCACTTTTAGTAAACAAACCATTGGGGTGATTAACAAGGTTACAAGGAGATTCAATTTAGACACATCTATAGTATCATGGAGGAGTGACTAAGATGAAATTATATGTTGATTTGCACCTGAGTCAACAATCCTCTTTAATTTGATGGTTAACGGTAGAATTATAAGACCTAAAAAGAGGAATACCTGCCATATTTGCACCGGTAGGGGTATCATTAGTGAAAAAAGGCTTCTCATTTATGACACTCAAGAACTTATTGTATTGCTCACTTGTAAGATAATTAGCATCACCACTTCCAGTGGAATTAGTGATAACACTGGAAGAACCACTAAAAGAGACAAATGAAGAATTCATGGAAAAATACCTATTCTAATAGTTTTTGACTATTATTATTGAATTCACTTATTGGTTTGAAATATTTAGGATAATATATCAACTTATAACATTTTTCAGTAAGGTGTCCCTTAAGACCATAATGCTTAAAATGTAAATTTTGATTTTTACCTTTATTTGAATTAGAATTTTGATTTCTCCTATCATTGACCCTACTATTAAAAGCATAAGTCTGAGTTTTAGAGACACTAGATGAAGAAGAAAGAGATCCACTCTTCTGATGTGATTCGGACATTGATACAATAGAAAGAACAACGTTTACATTTGGGATAGGATCCATCAGAAGAATATGACTCTAAACATGATTAACATAATCATCAAGGCCACTCAAAAATTGCATCAATTTCATAAGTTTTGCATGATCATTATATCTGACAATAGCCTCACAAGTACATTCAGTCAAATTAGTAAGACCATCAAACTCTTTCCAAAGAGTATCTAATTCATTAAAGTATTCAGAAAGAGGACATCCATTTTAGCTAAAAGAGTTAATACGCTGATGAATGTTAAAGACAACAGACCCATTAACCTTATTATATGTTTCAAAAAGTTCATTCCAAATTTCTTGAGTAGACTCACAATAAGCATGACCAGAGTAAATTGACTCAGACAAAGAACCAAGAATCCAAGAACATACCACAACATTAGCATGTTCCCATTTTAGAGTTTTAAGTTCATTGGAATCCTTTTTAACAGTACCATCCACAAAGCCAAGTTTATTCCTAGCCTTAAGGCTTCTAGTCATAGAACTACGCCAAACACGGAAGTTTTCGATCCAAGTTAGTTTTAAATTTATAATAGTAGTTACAGTATTATCTGACGGATATATGTATAAAGGATCATTATAATTGCCACAGTCACCTTTAGTTCGACTATCAAATTCACCGGTTAGTGTTAGTCCAACCATTTTGCACACAAAAAAAAACAACATATAGCAGAAAAAGAAAGCAAGCCAAGCACGAAAAGTAAACACACAAGAAAACCATAGACAAATATCATCCTTATGTGTCCAGATGGTTACCACAGTATGTCGAGGCCCAAGACAAGAGTCACAGAGTGGAAAAAACAATAAATAAATAATTTAAACAATAACTGGTGTACTTAAGACAACCAATATCTCCCACATCTACACCTAAAGAAGGAATAGGGAACAAGAAACCCTGACTGGGTAGAGGAGCATAGTAGAAGACCGATCGACTCCCTTAATGTGTTCCCTACTAGATTTTATTGGTGATGAACTCCGACCTCTAGAGAGTTATTTTAGATTTTAAAGGGATTGGCCGATCAATAACAAATTACTTAACTCCACACCACGATCGAGGTCAGGAAACACAGATCCACAAAAGGAAAGCGTATCACCAAGTCTACAAAGATTAAACAAAACCTCGTAGTACCAAAATGTTTAAAAAAAAAAGATATCAATTCGATTTAGGGATAATAAACACTGAAAACCCTAGATCGAAACAAGAAACCTAGATGTTCACAGACGAAGTCAATGAACTAGATATTTCAACATGAAACCTCTAAGTTAACCGATCTATGAAGATTTACTAGGATCTAAACACAAACGAAGGAGATAAATAAGGATCTAACAAGGAAAAGAGAAAATGAAAATACCTTTCGAGTCAGACAAGTAATCATAACACCGTTGATAGTCGGAGAACACGATCAGAGCATTATCGCTCTGATACCATGTGAAAAAACTAAAGAAACGGATATTCCCAACATCAAGGTTTCTTATATCATTTAAGGATTAAGAAACAAAAGGTTTTCATGAACTTACAACATAAAACTCACTACACAAAACCTAATCTACTCTCAGAACAATGTAAAACCCTAATCTAGAGACCAAGAGAATGAGAGAACAACTCGTAGAAGAGTAAGATGAAGATGACTCGGATGAACAATCTATCACAGCTGCAAAGATTAAGTACACCAAGTCAACAACCCGACCCAAATAGAAAATATATGCGTGTTTTACAGCTCAACTTTATATTTAGTGTTCCGTAGTCCACAAGTTTCTCCATATTACAATATTCAACCTTCAAGACAAATATTTAACAAAGCAAGTACAAAATACATTTACCATTCTAACCCTGCAAAATAAATAAATAAATACAACAACCAAAACATATAAACATTAAGTTTAAATCAATTTGAACACGGATATTTTCAACACAAAATACTCTTATCCTTTGAACATGTTTTTTTTTTTGTTTACATGCAAAGCAACAAGGGTCAAACCCTGGTTTGAGCTCATATGAATGTATGGTTCAAGCTCATGTAAACTCCAAAAAGTTTTTGGGGTGGGAAAACCAATATCCATTAAAGGGTCATAGTTAGCCATCATTATCAAAGTAACAATCAACACACTACACATAAGAAGAACCTAATCTAAGCGGTATGTATATTTCCTAACATTAAAAGGCATATTTATCATTTGTTTTGCATGAATTTTCATTATTTTTATGATGATACCAAATTGCACAAAAGTTATTATATTTCATTTTTTTTCCATTTTGACACCTAAAATATGATGTCACCAAATAGTGACGCATCAACATGTCACATCATCAAAGAATGTCAATCGGGTGACTATGTACATTATCAATTTTGAAACAAATTGAAAAAATCAGCAACTTAATTGAAAAAAAAATACGCGGTAATGGCAAAATAGAATAAATGAAAACATGGTGACTTTTATGCAATTTATATTTTTTTCAGAAGGAATCTTATATTTTTTCGTTAGAACTATATGTTTCAATCCTTTAACCTAAAATGTTGTGTTTGCTAATTTTTTTTCCCAGTTTAACAAAGGTTTCAATGGCATGTAATTTTGTTGCAAAAAATTGGTTTTTTTGACATGTTTTCTTAATGGCGAACATCTCCAACTTCTCCATCATAGACACATCATAATACTATGTCAAAAAGCTTGGTGTTGCATGTAGTTTTAGACTCCGTAAAATAATATATAAGCATTATATGTAAATAACATTAATATGGAATGACATCAACATCTAACATTGCAAGAACACCTAGCATCACAAGCATATCTAGCATCAAAACCACATCCAAACACATATATTCATCCACTCCTAAACTACGTCTAAATAGCCTTCTTTTCCATATGGAGTAACATGTTATTCAACCTTTTCGAGTCATTGCAAAGATACACATACATAATAACATCACATCAAAACTCCAAAAAAAAATCATGTATCCCAATTTGTGAAAGAGAGTATAGAGTATAGACACAAAACATATACTGTATATATATAAGTACTTGAATAACAAGAAGACCTTTGTGGGCCCTACAAACCCTGGTCCAACAGATAATCACCCAACCTCTCAACAACCATGTTGCATTGACCAGGTGCAACTGGCTCATCATACAGCCCAAACACCATGGCTCGAGTTGTTTTCTTCACACATATCCCTCCAGCTCCCTATTAATGCATTGTACTTTGTGTGTAGGAAAGAAGAAATGAAAGTAAGATGCTACTAATGGAAAAAAGTATGTTACCTTTTTACCACGAATCACAGCTCCAGCCTCTCCTTGGATCACCATGTACTTGGCACCCGCTAGGAATAAACCAGTTGGGGCTAGATGACCTGCTTCATTGAATTCTTTGATGATAGCGTTGATCTCTTCGGATTTATACTGCATAGATTTAGGTAGTGAAGATTACAATGTGAAGTGATGAAATGATTTCTATAATCAGGGGAAAACAAGACAATTGAAGTTGAAAATACACAGATAATCCGATTATAGTAGCGATTAACTTTTGTATAATGCATTGAATTATTTTAAACAAATTACAATATAACACGATCAGATCATCTATAGTACATTCATCATGGAACATAACAAAGGAATTAATTACCAGATTCCTATGACGAATCAGATACAACATTAGTTGAAATCAGCGCCACAAAACGAATTTGTTGCAGAAAATCACGATGATGATTGTAAAACGAGCCCTAAAATGAGGAAATAAGTTTAGAGAGAGAGACCTGGGGGAAGGAAGTGCTCTTAGCCCAGACGGTGCCATCGGTGCCGAAGATGGCAGCGGAAGAGAGATGCTGACCACTGCCGTCGATGTCACACATCAAATGCTCATCAACGTAAGTTTGCCACGACATTTTGAGGCTGTTTTTGTGTGAGATTGATGTGATTGATTCGAATTTGCAACTGTAAATCGGTAGAAAATGTTAGAATTAAAATTGATTTTAGGGTTAATTTGAATAACGAGCGAGCGGTGTTCTCGCCTCTATTTAATCGCCTCCATTTCCACCCGCCTTTATTCAAGGACTTCCTTTGTTATTTTAAAATCAAATTACGAGTAAATTACATGAATGAATGGGCCTTATGGTCTGGGTTTGGGGTAATTTGCGCGTTTAGTCCCTAACTTATTTTTTTAACTCGGAAAGTCTCTACTGGTTGCTTTTGTTACGCATTTGGTTTTTACTATTTTTTTGTTACGCGATTGGTCTCTGTCTTACCTAAAAAGACTATTATTTAAATAGAAAAAAATTATGTGATAGGTAAGGTAAGGTGAGAGGGTTGGGGTTGGGGTTAGGGTGTGTTTATTTAAATATTTTAAAAAATCAAGTGAAAATTTTTTTTTTTAGATAAGACAGGGACCAAACGTGTAACAAAAACAAACAGTATGGATCTTCTGAGTTACAAAAATAATTTAGGAACCAAACACGCAAATTACCCTAAACCATAGGGACCATTCATGTAATTTACTCTCAAATTACGGATATACCCACCCATGTTTTCGTATATACAATAAAAAATAACGGAATTTTCAAATTAATACGAGCTAAATAATTGTTTTAGATTTAGAGTAAATTACATGAATGGTCCTTGTGGTTTTAAATAATTGTTTTAGATTCAAATTAGTCTGCGTGTGTGTTTTGTCGTCGTGTTATATTGTAAATAGTCCGGAATTTGAAGAACTAGAAACCGATTAAAAAGTGAAGGATGATACATAGTGGTGGATATAAAACGAAAACTAGCAGATACCATCAAAGTTCTAAATAACGTTAACGTGACTTAGCAGTAATATCAAGTTTCAAGCTTTTACTAGCCGTGACGAGCCATTTGTAAGGTGTAACTTAAGGTGATAGTTTATGTATGTGTGTGTGTGTGTGTGTATATATATATATATATATATATATATATATATATATATATATATATATATAACTTAAGACGATATTTTGTTAAAACGTAACATCAAATTCAAGTCATGAAGCCATGAAGAGCTTTTTAGAACCTTAAGTATCATTCTATATAAAAAAAAAAGATTAAAAAAATATGAAATATATAAAAATATGTATTTTTAGGATATCCGTTGTTTTTTTTTTTTTTTTTTTTTTTTTGAGAGGGGGGCAAATGAGTTATTTCTCAAAATTAAGAACCTAGTGGGCGTTTTTTAGTAAAATATGGGATGATATTGAGACTCACTTTCAAGTGGGCCCATGCTAGTGGATATGCCCTTGGTTATAGTTGTACCAAACGATAAGCATACAGGTCCTTCTCTTTCAATCCAATTCAAACTGGTCGTTGTATCAAAATGTTATATTAGGATGAGGGAAGGGACCAATTCATACTGATCGTTGTATCAAAACGTTATATTAGGATTAGAGAGTGGTAATACTTTTAGTATTTTGTTACTTTTGTTTTTTGAGTGTTATTTTATTTTTTTCCATTTAACAATCTTAGCATATTTCAGGGAGTGGTAACATTTTTAACATTTTATTTTATTTTGGTTTTTTTCTCTAATTTAATTAAATTATTTTATTTTAATACGCAAACATATTTTATGCACAAATATTAATCGAATTTTTTTTAAACCACCAACAATTAATATAATATAAATCAATTACATGAAAATAAGTATAATATTTAAATGTCAGGTCCTTTTGGTTATTTTAAATCAATGCTTGATGCTTAGGACCAAATTTGTAGGGAATTATCAAACGAGGGATAAAACAAATTAATTGAAATCAAACTTTTGAGAATGAAACTATATGTGTAAACATATTTATAGTGAGGGTAGGAATCATTTATTTGGAAATGAAGTTTTGAAATGGGAATGGGTTGCTGATTAAAAAGACGGGAAAATACCGGCAATAGTAAAAAAAATAGGGGGTATTTTCAAAATTTAGACATGAAAATAGACATTTCCGAATATAAACATGTATTTCGCGGATGTAGCTCAGCGGAATCTACTGTAGCTCCGCGGAACGGCAAAATCTAAGTTAGTGTATTAAAAAAAATCAAGATCCATTCCGCGGAGCTATAGTGGATTCCGCGGAGCTTAGCGGAGGTAGCTCCGAGGAAAGGATCTTTAGTTTTTTTTATTCAAATCGATTCTTCGGGGTTTATATTCATTCCCCAACTAATTATTTTCAAGTAAAGATTATGATAAGTATGAATTTTTCTTGTTTGAAATGAATGTGAGGTGGAAAAAAATTGGTCTTTTAATTAGAGATCATTACATAAAAGAATCATTGGAGAAGGTTTTTTTTTCCTAAAGATCCATTCGTCGGAGCTACCTCCGCGGAATCCACTGTAGCTCTGCGGAATGGATCTTAAGTTTTTTTTTTTTTTTAATTTCCATATTTATTTACGATTTTGCCATTATGCGGAGCTACAGTGGATTCCGTGGAGCTACCTCCGCGGAATCCATGTCTATACCCGGAAATTCAATTTTTTGTGTCTATATTTTGAAATTCAACCTCAAATAATGTCTATACCCATTATTTTCCTTAAAAAGACATACACTTGAAAATTGAAAACCAATGAGATGCAGACACTTCTTTCTCTCTCCACTCAGCAACGTTAGTTTGTTTCTCTTTCTTCTCGTCACGTACATAGCGAATGAATCCTAGCGACCTCCCTAGCGAATGCTAGGGGGTGGTGTGTGGTACCTTTAGCAACTTTAACGAGTGTGGGTAACGACCCCCACTCCGTCTGATAACTAATTTCTTGAAATGAAAGTAGAACCGACAACTGAATGGAACATAGTCCATCGCATCCTGTTAGTGACCGGGTTTTCCACTTTTCTGGCTTTTCCAAAGTGGTTAAGTTTTGCATATCCATGTATATGTTAGAGATGGTAAGATGATTAGTATGTGGTAGGTAAGTCATATAACTATTTAATAAAGGTTTGAAAAAAAATAAGTAAATTTTTTGTAAGTTTGGATTTAGCTACAAACTTTTTTTTTAAAATTACAGAAAAACTAATGTATAGAATACAATTGCAAAATCTATATTAGTTCAATCATAATAATCTAATTTTCGAACGATTAATGAGATTGTTTATATATTGCCATATGGGTACATATTAAGCAAACTTTGGACCGATTTGACATGTTTCATTCATGCTTAGAAAAATTAATTTACCACTACACCTATTAGTAGATATGAAAATAGTTGGCAAGTCAAAACAAGTTATAATAAAACGGGAGAACTTTAGTTCATTCTAAAGTGATGGTTTTATTTTGAACCCGCAACCAAGATTTGACATGTTTCATTCAAAAGTTTAGTTCAATCAAAAGTGATGGTTTTATTTTGTAGACCACGTGTAAGTTTTTAAAAACCACCGTGATATTTAACTCAAAATCTGCAACAAAAATGCAAAATGTATAAATCCATATTTTCTTAGTCATCCTCTAAAAGATTTATCAATTGGCTCATTAAGATAACCCAAGATGGCGAAATTAACTACTTTTTCTTACTGCAATCTAACATCCAAACATGTTCAGATAAATTGTTTTCAATATCAAAAAAAAAAAAAAAACAAAAAATCAGCCACCAACACGATAAGATCTTCCCCTAAAGGCACCACCAGTATTTCCAGCAGGCTGCGTTTGGGTATACACCGGAGCTCCAATCTTGTACTTTGCAACCATTTTACGTCTTTATCAAGTAACAAGTCAAGAAATTTCAAAAAAAAAAAGTATTCTTTTCAATAGGACAAAATGTTGCAATCTTCATCGCAATTTTTTAATTAGAAAAATGAGGGCATTCACGTCTTTTTGTACAGAAGAGATATAGAGCTAGAAAGCTAGTCTCTGTCCCACCTTTTTGGGTGGCACAAAAGCTGCAAATTTTGTCCCACTCAATCCTAGTCCAATACAGGTCAAACGCAGTATGTGAGTAGAACAAAAAAAAAAGATGCAACCACCAATCTTGGGCTAGTCTTTTTATGTGGGACAAAAGTTTCATTTTTTTATCTCATTGACATCAGTATCAAGACCAAACACAAACACAGTACAACCTAATCTGTCAGACAAGCAAAAAGGATACAACCACATTGGTGTCCGCAAAATGTTTCTTCCACTGGCCAAAGGATGAAGGACCGTCAAGAAGTAATATAGATGACCGGCTAAGATACCACATAGATCAGGGGCAATAGGTGAACCAAATATAACATCTAAAGCAAGCATCGCCCATGGCAAATAGAATGCCTGAAAGTTAACCAAACAATTCATAAGGGTAAATTTGTCAAACACAATAAAGGTCAATAGAAGGAAGTGGTACCTTAAGTTGTACAAGCCCATAGATGTTTATATTGGCATTTGGAAATTCTCGGCTCCACACATAAAGAAGCATAAATACCAAAGATACCCCCAAAAAGTATGACTCAAAGAAAGGAATGGCGGCTAGTACCTAGTCATCCAAATAGCAATGTACTTTCATTGATTTGTTTTCCATTTCTTTCTATTACATCTACCAAATTATATCAATTTTTTCAAAGTACAATAAAAAAAAAAGTGAAATATTTTGAAGAGTTGTTTTATGAATTATAAATTATAATAGAGCATCTCACCAAAAGTGTTGAAGATCCAAATATCATCATCCACAAAAAGTCTGCTGTGCGTCTATTAAATGGTCCATTCTCTAGTTGAACTCCATATCTTAATCTGACAAAATTTATAAAGAAATAAAAATTAAAGAAGGTTCATATATAAAATATATGCTAAAAGGTCTTATATATACTTACATCATTAACAAGCGGATTCCAAAATTTATAGAGAAAGGGCCAAGAAAGATGAAATTTGTAAGAAGCCTCCACACCTAAAAGATAAAGGTAGATCATTTAAGGTGGCTTTTTGGATATATAAGATCAAGTGTAATTATTTAAGATGAAGAATTTTGGATGATTATAATGCATACCTGAAGGCGAAAGAAGACTTGTTCATAGATCAATGCGATATAATAAATTGGTAATAGCTTTAATGTAGCTAGTGTTGTAGTCACCAAACACAAGGTACCATAAGCCTTGCTTATAGGTGGGAGTGAATTATAGAATCTGTATAGAGAAGAAAATAACTAAAAAATCAAAATGATTTTAAAAAGTTATTGCAAAACATAAAAGATGCAATTCCAACGCCAAAAATTGGTAATTCACACCATAAAAATTGATGTTCCTTAACCTATGGAAAGAATCCATCTTTGAATTTCCCCAAGTCAAATCTAGTTGTTTTTTGGGTCAAAACAATCACACATCAATTTGGAAAAATTCATGACATAGTTAGCAATTTACTTGATTTTATTCTAGAAGTAATCTGTAATTTCATCTCCAGCTTCTCTCATGTGTCATGATCATAACAAAATTGGACACTTAAGCCTTAGCTATAGTTGGAAATGTTAAGCATATCTGATGTGGTACTTTATCCAAATCTACTCTACAATATTTGAATATAATACATTTTGTTTATTGCCAGGTGGATTTGTAGGGAAAAAAAAAAGTTTTATTACATTGTTTTAATGATAAAAAAGGTGATGATATCCACAAACATCCAATGCTGCTAGGAATCATCCAATAAGAATAGACTGTAAACAATGTATACTTCTCATTTTCTTGTGCCATATTTATAAGCTTTAACTATTGTTATTGGGTTACAGACTTATATATTTCTTGTGCAAGTAATAGTTAAAGGAGAGAAAAACCTAACAGCTCTTAAATAATCCAATAAAATTGTTTCTTTTGTATTTATTTGAATACTTAATCTTGATAGACATATCAATTGCAACATTAACTTTGCTAATCTATATATCTGGAAGTATTTTTTCATTAAATGACAGGCTTTGGTCTTAGCTATAACCCATTCTTTTCAAGGATTCATCCCTCACCTCTCCACCACAACAATTCAAATAACGAGTGTTGATACCTAATGTGTGACTGTGTGTAGATCAGGAAGTTCTAGTAAAATCTGGAAACCCAATATTTTATTTAAAAAAAAAAAAAAAAAAAAAAAAAAAAAAAAAAAAAAAAAAGGCAACTTAGAAAGCATAGCTGCATAAACTGAACATATCTTCCTAATTGGTGCCTCTTTGTTGAATTAACTTCATAAGTAGATAAAAAAAATGTAAGATTGGAGCGCAATTAAACAATCCTCATGTTCTTCCCCTTTGCTACATGCCAATCAGGCCAATTCTGATCCTTTCAAGCCCTAGCTGAGCATACCTAACAATAACAGTAAAACCTAGGCCAAAATTCCATAGACTAATATATGAAATTTTAACAGCAATTAGCCATATAACTTAAACATAACAATGATTAACAGCATGTCATTACTCAAGTTCCAACTCACATACTAAATCATTGAAATTACAGATCAAATATCTGAACAACAAGCAATTAAAATCGGATAAACCTACAAAATAAAAAAAAAAAAGATCACGCTCTAAATGAGCAAACAAAGTAAAATAAATCGGCTAACAAACTCAAATTAGCATGAATTTCGCACATAAGCGCCCCCAACAACTATCTAATTGGCAGTGTAACCTACATAGCAACTATTTGATCACAAAATCAAATAGACAGCACGCAGACATAATTCGGATCGCTATAGCAAGTGGTTAAGCCTCATTTGAATCGTTGCACAATTTAAATAAGCTAACACTACAAATCAACGAAGATCAAGCAATAGCATAGCACGCGAACGATCGTAAGTGAAAATTTGAGAAAATTACTCTGCTGGAGATGACATTGGAGCAGAAACGACGCAGCGACGGATTATTTCTTGATGAGAAAGAAAGAGACGACTATTGATGCGAGTTTATGAATAACTTCCCATCGGAAGCCGGAAGATAGACAATTTCGTAATCTGGAAGCTTCGCCATGGTATTCGACCCGTTTTCAGTTCGGGTGGTTTCTTATAATCGACTTCTTGACTTAATAACCAAAATAACTCATTTTAATAAAGGAAATCCAGTAATCCAACCATTATAAACCATCTTTTAACAAAAATGATCAATTTTTTTATTTATTTATTTTTTTTTTTGTAAAGTAACCACATTGTTCCGGAGAGGTCTCCGGAATTCCGGAGTACGATTCCGGACCATGATTCCGGAATACATTTGACTTTTTTTTTCTTTACATGTAAGTATTGTTTTCATAAAATGTAATACATCATTTCGGAATACATTTGTAATACATGGTTCCAGAGTATGATGTATAAGTTTTGTTTTCATAAAATGTTTAACTTTTGGTTTTATAAAACATAAAATGCAATTAAAACGAACAAGCAACTAATAAATACATAAACTAAATAAAGGATGTGTGTAGGTCATATTATAAATACGATATTCAAATTATTTTTGTCATTATATCCCAAAATATTTCCGCTAGTCATTTTCTATAACCCATAGCCCATGGACCGGTGGTTTTACCCTTTATAGAAATCGATTTTCCCGATGATCAACGCCTCCAGGAACCAACACAAAAATACCTCACAGTCCCCTCTGTTGACAATATGTTGTGCGTCTAGGGCCTTTTCGAGGGTCATCTTGAAGCTCTCGGGTAGGATTGAATCAGTTAGTTCGGTACCCCAATAGTTGACTCTCACTAACAGTTTGTGTATGCATACTTTCATACCTATAAACCAACCCTCATTTTTCGAACAGTAGCCGCCCATCCAATGACTATCGTATATAGTCATTTGGAATGTCTTCAAATCTAATGTAACATCCCAAGTTCAGAAGCAAGAAGTTGAAAGGTGCTATATGAAAATAAAGGAAGGGACTCGGCGAGTAGGTCTCTTGGCTCGCCGAGTCGAAGCGAGTGTCGGGCACGTGATTAAGTGGCCTGACTCGCCGAGTCGGTGGCTGGACTCGACGAGTCGGTGCTAGATGAGGAAAAGACCTAATCTTCGGGTTTGCACCCTATTTAAAGGACTTAATGTCCTCCCCTCAACCCCCTTAGCCCCCTTTGAGATCCAGAAACCCTAATTTCATTTGTGAGAAGCCTTGGAAGCAAATTGGTGTGATTTGTGAAGGGATCTTGAAGATCAAGAAGCTTGGATCAAGGAGACTTGAAGAGATCCGGATTATACTTCAATGGGAGGTCATTTTGGAGGTAAGGAATCGTTATCCTTGGCCTTCTCCTTTCTAGTTCCATTTTCATGGAGTTGTAGGGTTTGGTTGGAGAAATATTGATGAGATCTTGGTGCATGAGTTAGATCTGGAGTTGAAACTCCAGATTTGAGTTCTATGTGGATCATTGATGCAAAAAGCCTTTCTGGTTGTTATGCAAAAGCCATTCCCCATGAGTTAAGTTCCTTTCTAGCTTGGTTTTTGGAGTAATGGGGCATGAAGCACGTAAAGGTAGCAACTTTATGTTGCTAATGGACTCTAGAGACCCAGATCTATTGTTTGGAGCAAAGGAGTAGCTCTGAATCTCTCGATTTTGGACATGCACGTATGAACTCGACGAGTCTGGGAGATGACTCGGCGAGTTGGTCTAGGGTTTTAGGCTTGAGTCGCGTAGTAACTCGGCGAGTCACATAGGTGACTTGGCGAGTCCTATGATGATGAGCTTGGACTCGGCGAGTTGAAGAACAACTCGGTGAGTTTGATGAAGATTGTCGTGGAGTCTGCGAGTCTATTCTTGGACTCAGCGAGTCACAAGCAGACATGGGGTGACTCAACGAGTAGAGTCAATCAGAAGTTTGACTTTGACTGAGGACTTTGACTTTGACCTTCAGAGGTATTATGGTAATTTGGATATATATGCCAATGGTTATTGATGGATATAGGTGTTGTAGTTTGAGGCAGTGCTTCAGGATTGTGCTCTCGTGATTCGGTTCAGCAGTTGGAAGGTGAGTTATCCTCACTATATCAATAGGGTCTAAGGCACCAAGGCCGACCCTTTTAGTTGTTATCATGGTTACAGTATGCTACATGTGGTTATGATATGTTAGATCGGTATCCGGATAGATAGTATGTTGTCATGCTCTTATGATCTGTTAGGATTGGTATATTAGTGACTCGGTTAGGTCGGTGTTTTGGTTATGAGAGATTACTATGATCGATGATCTGTGAGATAGTTATATCTGATATCTGTACGTGTACTGTTTGATGTGCTTATTGATCTGTTTAGATCGGCGTCCTGGTAACTAGGACAGTATTATGTTAGTGACCTGGTTTAGGTCGGTATCCTGGTATATAGGATGATGTTATGTTAGTGGTCGGTTAGGATGTTGCAATGCGTTATGATCTGCTAGATCGATTTGTTTGTCTATGGACTGTTTATGTGATTACCTGTTATATGTGCACATGGTTATTTGCTTGATGTTTTGGGTTGAGGCGGTCCTGCTTTATGCTGAAGGCCAACATACCCTACGAGCGGTCCGGATAGATTGTAGGCCCGTATGGCGGTCCAGTCATACCGAAGGCTCGGGATAGATCCAGGTAGACTGAGGGCCTGGTGCGGGCGGTCCATTCATATTGTAGACTTAGAGAGTGGACCAGGTGGACTGAAGGTTTGTTGAGGGCGGACCAGTCACACTGCAGACTTGAGAGGCATGACTGTTTTATATTGTGATATGATATGATATGATTATGGTTGTATGTGGTTGGTATTTTGGGGAAAACTCACTAAGCTTTCGGGCTTACAGTTTCAGTTTATTGTTTCAGGTACATCAGGAGATCGTGGCAAGGCAAAGGTGTGATCGTACCGCTCCTCATATTCATGATTTTGTGATTTGGTTATGGGAATACTCTGATGTTTAAATTATTTTGAAAACAAGTTGTATAACTTAATGGTTTTTTGAATAGGTTAAAATGTTTTAAATTGGCTTGAATGTTATGGGTGTTACATCTAAAGCACCCAAAAACCAATAAGCATGTGATATATTGATTTGAAGGTAAAACTACAAAAAAAAAAAGTTAGAATAATTAATTAGTATATAAATACTCAAGTATGTAATCCAAACAAAATTATATCGTATCACACTCTGCTCTAGCAGGGTAAACGAATCCGTCAGCGATGTCACTGTTGGGATTTCTACGCATCAAATATACTCTAAACTAGGTAACGAAAAAATCGAAACTACGATATACCTAAGTGTACATACAACCTATGGATATATGGTTTCATGCTAATTACATCTACCTAATAAAACAAAAATAGAAAGAAGAAAAACATACCTCTTATGTAGCCCTTGATCTCCATGTTTGAGATCTTGAACCTCGATGAAGTTGCTTGGATGAGAGGACCCAAACCAAAATCCCTTTAATGTTATTACACTCAATGACACCAAATAGTTGAATAAAAATAACCATAAGAGGGTTAGATATCATCCCTATGGGATGATGAAAAAGAGTTGGCGAAACTTCAAGCCAAGGTGCAAGGAAGAATGAAATCCCTAAGGGCCTATCTATAGCCTTGGATCCATTCCTAGGTTTTGTACTCCTTCCCATGTGGGATAGGAGGCCAACAAAGAAATTCATTCCATGTCCCATGTGGGATGGAGTGATTTTCATCTAACCATAATTCCATAAGGGTTCTAGAACGTTCCTGGTTAACAGATTATCGATTAATGAATATCCAACCCTATATGTTTCTTCTTGTATTCTTGAGTGTCTTAAGCCTTTAAGTGCTTAACTCAAATAAGCAATAAAGGATACAAATCAAGAAGGCTTTTAAACCACCAAACTAATTTCAAGAGATAGAGATAGAAAGGAGGAGGAGGGGGGAGGGATAAAGAACTTTCGGCCATGAGGTCCTTTTGAGAGAAATTGTGCAAGACTAAAACAACTAGCTCCGAACTCATGCATAAGGCTTCATTTTATACTCCCATGCAAGACATGTTTTTATATTAAAATAATATAAAGCAACTCTAACCTTTTAATAAGCATGGGGGACAAGGTATGGAGGTTGACAAACAACCTCCATGCCATCATAAAATTTTAGCCATAGATTTTTATAAACTCAAAGTTTATAAAATATAAACTTTGTCTTTAGGTAAAAGACAAAAGAATCAAACTAGTCCAAAAAGTTGTACATGACTTATTAATTCATAACATATGAAATAATAACTAGTTATACTCTTTTATAATAATTATAAACAAATATTATTCCCTAATAAAATACAAGAATTTATATTATTTATTAAAAATCACAATAATAATAAATATACAAAATGTGTCAACTTGATAAAGGCGTGACCATATATGATCATATATTATTAGCAACGTCACACAATAATGATTATTGGACATATAGATTTAACACCATTTTTATAATTTTTAAACACATGGACTGTTCTATTAAAAAAATATGCATATGGACATTTTTTTGTAGATTATAGAGATAATTTTTGTAATTTATTTTCTACATAGGAACCAAACCTGCCAACATACAAAAATTTTATACACATAGACATTTTCTGTAAAAAAATCCGTATATGAAAATTCTCTATAAATTACAATGACCGTTGTGTAATTTATTTTCTATGTAGGGAACAAACCTCACTTTTATCTATTTGTTATGAAGAAGGGGAATTTATGTACTTTTTTAAACATATGCACCATTTTTCTAAAAATAATTCTACGTAAGGACCTATATAGTGGCCGTTCTTATAATTTATTTTTTATTAAATGACTAAACCTATATAGTGACCGTTCTTATAATTTATGTCGATGTTCAAATTTAATGTGGTTAAAAGCGATACTTTACAAAGTAGAGGTGGAAAATGGCATCCGATAGAGTAAAAGGGATGAAAAGTGTGAAAGTAAGAAAGTCTAGGGACCAAATCTATCAACATAAGAAAATTGTGTGGCCAAAGTCTAAAAGAAAAATGTTTTTGTGGCCAAAGTTTAAGGTCATTTGTTGCCAAACTTTAAAATAACAAAAAGTTTGAAAGTAAGAAAGTCTAGGGACCAAATTTATCAACATAAGAATAAGAATAAAAACGACGTTTTTGTGACCAATGTTTAAAATAACAAATTTTTGTGGCAAAGTCTAAAACCTTAAAACTATACTTTATGGTCAAATTCAAAAACTAAAAATATTTATAATCAAAGTCTAAAACCATAAAACTATATTCACCATAAGCCAATTGCTTATATATATATATATATATATATATATATATATATATATATATATATATATATATATATATATATATATATATATATATATATATATATATATATAGGGTTAGATTATTTTGTCTTCACCATCTATTGTGTACATGTATGATTGATTATGGACCAATCATTTTAGTTATTTTAAGAAAGTAATTAATACATATTACATGTTGAAGATATAATGGATATTAATCACATCTTCAGCATTTAATATGCATTAATTACTTTATTAAAATAACTAAAATGATTGGTCTAGAATCAATCATACATGTACACAGTAGATAGTGAAAACATTTGAACCTAACTCTCTCTCTCTCTCTCTATATATATATATATATATATATATATATATATATATATATATATATATATATATATATATATATATATATATGTTATTTTGTTTTCTTACATCTATTGTGTGACCAATAGATGAATAAAATCAATGATCATGATCTGAGGGTCTACGATATTACAATAGGGTAACATGTACCATATAATCATTAAAATTTAATTAAAAGGGTATTTTAGACAATTAACTATATTTAAAAAGGGAATTTTTCGAAATTAAAAGGGATAATTCTTATTTTTTTTAATAATTCAATTTCAGTTCTAATTTAATTTGTAATCATAAACGATTATAACTTATTTTCTTCTGTCAGAATACGATTCTATTATAATCAAATTTTGTAATAATGACATTTTGTTAGAATAACAGTTTATGACATCCTTTAAGAATACATAAATAAGAAGAAAATATGAATAAGTACATTATGAAACAATATACAAAATTGATTCTTGAACTAATAATATATCAAATAATTATATTCTGTGATCTCTAAATATTATTAAAAGAGAATCTTTAATTCATCAATAAAACAATTAGGGCCCTTGATTGTATTTCAATCATATGTTTTCCACCATTAGATCACATTGATGACATCATCTTTCCCAAATAGAATTCAAACACAATTACATTTAATTATATAATCTTTAAATTCAACAATTATGTTATCAATTGAAACATATCAATATATGTATATAAAAGATATCAATTTCTATAATTAATATTGTTTGTAATTTAACTAGAGGTGCAAAAATTGACACGACACGAAACCCGACACGAACCCGACACGAAATAAACGGGTTTGGGTAAGATATTTCAACCCGTTTAAATAAACGGGTTGACACGACACGACACGAAAATTAAATGGGTAAGGTTAGGGTTGAGAATTTCAACTCGAATATGACTCGAAAATGACCCGTTTATTCATATGCAAGTATTTTGAATTATTTAAATAAACTAGAAAGATACAAAATCAAAACCATAAGTAAAAGATAGCCTTCGAATTGAATTGTTTTATAATGTTGAAATGACTTAGCCGTTTATATCAAGACTTCATTTCAATTTTTCCATTCTCTCCTAAACTACCCAGTCTCTTTCACCACTATCGCATCCTCATGACCTTTGTCATCCGCCTCCCCAACTCCCATTCTTTTAATTTTGTCATCTGAACTTCCTATGACTTCATCCATTCTGCCTCCAAACTATTAGTTTTTCCTTTCCGCCTACCCAACTCCTACTCTTCCAACATGCTCAATCTTTTAACCTCACATGACACGACATATTTTGAGGTATAGCCCTAACCCGAAACCCGACACGAACTCGACACGAAAATAAACGGGTTGACACGACACGACACGTTAATTAAATGGGTCGAGTTAGGGTCAAGCACTTTCAACCCGTTTAGTGTTTCGACACGACACGAACCCGACACGACACGACACGATTGCCACCTCTAAATTTAACTCCCTTATTTATAACTTTTGACTTCAAAATTTAAATCCGTTTTTTTTAAATAACTCTTTAAATAAGCATATCATTAATTTTGTTATTAACCTATAAAATCTAATCTAATCCCATTAAATCTGCAAAATATTTGAGATTTAAAATTAAAGTTACTATCATTCATAATTTATCTCACAAGATATCCCACATAAAATGAATCGATTTGAGACAATGATTTGAATTTTAAAACTCATAAAATAAGCAAGTCAAATAATTTGTAAATTTGTATCAATATAATTGATTTCTTTCTTTTTTTCTAGATTAATAGCCGGAAATCTCCAAGATGATATCATAGGATCCCATTTTGTTTAGAAGATAATGATTTGATTATTCAAAAACACTATATATATATATATATATATATATATATATATATATATATATATATATATATATATATACACGATTACATTAAAGTTGTTATTCTTACGATTTTGGATTGAGTCCTACAATTTACAGTGTTCTTCTTTAGCAAATTTCTTCTTCGGTTCTTTTTCTAGGTTCTTTCTTTACTTTGTTCTCCTTCTCCTTCTCATCCTCCAATTTCTTGCATTTACTCTCTTCTTATTACATGTTATTACTGTATTCCTGTTGAAAGGTCATGACAAAAATTAATCAATCTACTTTAAGCATATTAGTTTCATTCATATCTAAATATTATTACAAGAGAACCCTTAATTCACCAATGAAGCAATCAGGAATCTTGATTGTATTTCAATCATATGTTTTCCACTCTTAGATCAAATTGTTGACATCATCTTTCCCAAATAAAAATCAAACACAATTTCATTTAATTATAGAATCTTTAAATTCAGCAATTATGCTATCAATTAAAACATATCATTCTATTTATATACAAGATATCAAATTTTATAATTAATATTGTCTCTAATTTAACTCCATTATTTAAAGCTTTTGGCTTCAAAATTCAAACTTGTTTAGTTCTTTTTTTTTTTTTTTGAAAAAACTCATTAAAAAAGCATATCAATAATTCGGTTATTAACCCACAAAAATATAATCTAATCCCATTAAACCAGCAAAATATTTGTGAGTCAAAATTAAAGTCAAATTATTCATAATTTATTTCCCAGTATAAGCAAGTCAAAATTAAAGTCAAATTATTCATAATTTATTTCCCACGTAAAATGAATCAATTTGAGATAATGGTTGAATTTTTAAAACTCATTAAATAAGCAAGTTAATTAATTTGAAATTTTGAATCAATATAACTGATATCTTTTTATTCCAGATTAATAGCCGAAAATCTCTAAGTTGATATCTTAGGATCCTAATTTTTTTAAAGATAATGATTTCCTTATTCAAAAATACTATATATATATATATATATATATATATATATATATATATATATATATATATATATATATATATATATATATATATAATTACATTGAATTTTTTATTCTTACGATTTTGTATTGAGTCGTACCATTTATAATGTTCTTCTTTAATGGTCTTCTTCTCCATTTTTTTCCAGGTTCTTTCTTTACTCTGTCTCCTTCTACTTCTCTAATTTCATGCATTTACTCTGTTCTTATTACCTGTTATTACTATATTCCTGTTGAGATGTTATAAAAAAATTAATCAATCTACTAGAGGAAAGATATGTACTAACGATTTTGAATTTGTATTGCTCTCCAGAAACCAACTGTAGTCTCATAAACCATTCCCACATATCTTAATAGGCCTTAGCATTCCCCCAAATTTAGCTACAAGAAGTCATGGATGCACTTCTTGAATCAATCATCTAAACTGAAATTTATTTGTTAGTTAGATGCAGTGACCAAAATGCAAAATTTATGAAAGTTCATTATTACTTATTAGTGTTAACCTTTGGCAAATTATGAAACTAATATTATATTTTTGTTCATAACAAGACTTTTTTTGTAATAATTTCTTTGATAGAAAGATATGTATATCTGATTAGGTGTAGCCTGAAAAATCATATTTTAATTATTATAATGAAAAAATACTTTAGAAATTGACCAAATTACAATGTATGAGTTTGATGTTTATGGCTATGGCAATGCACTTTAATTGTAATGCTTATCAAATTTCTTTATAGAATTTAACGTTGTTGGTACATATAATAACTTGTTGTTGCTTTTGGTTTTACATTACCAATATGAAAAGTGTCATATAAGCTGTAACGCCCGCAAATCTGGGCTAGTCAAATTAGAGGCAATAGGGGTCGAAAACGACTTTTCGACAAAAGATTATTTAGAATAAATAATCTTAACCAAGTTGTAGAGTATGTTACAAGGTTTTCGTACATATAAAGAACGCTGAAAACCGAGTTATAACGAAAAAGTTATGACCCGTTGAAGTTTCGCGATAGAACCGGCACGATACCGGGAAGCGTAAATAGTGAATTTACGATAGAGCGAGATTTAGCCTTAGCGATCTAAACGAAAGTCGTAGAATATGTTAAACTAAGAACATCGATAAATAGAATGCCCAAATCTGACTTCGTATGAGGAAGTTATGATTTTTCTAAGATTTAGCATAGCAGTGCACAGCCCGAAATCTGAATTTTAGATCGGTCGATTTTTAGCCGACGGGATCTAAATGAAAGTTGTAGTACTCGTAAATACCAACGCGTGGATATAAAGAACGTCGATAATAGAGCTCGTATGCAAAAGTTATGGACGAAGCTTAGTCCATACTTTTCGAGCGCGGCGAATTCGATACAGTTTTGTAAATCCGAGATAGAATGAGAATTAGCCAACGAGGTCTAAATGAAAGTTGAAGATCTCATTAATAGGAACTCAACGGTAAAAAGACAGACAAAAACGGAGCTCGTATGCAAAAGTTACGGACGAAGCTTAGAGACTACTTTACTATAAAACTCCTATAAATACAAGGGTGAACTCCTCATATTTTCTTCACACCATAAGCCTCTCTTTCTCGCTCTAACTTCTCTCTAGCCTCCCTAAACCCCTCCCAAGTCTACGGAACCTCCCTAGCACGAGAAGAAAGCCCCGGAGCGCTCGACGGCTCCGAAAAGAAAAGCTTTCGGCTTGGAAACGCTACTCCAGCGAAGCCCGATTTTTAATAAAAACTCGCTGTAAGTGAGCTACGCCTATACTATATTTAATATAGATTTTATTTAATTATATTAACATTATTAGGACCTTAAAATAATTATTTGGGCTATTATTATGAGTTATATTGAGTGTTATTTAACGCTTATATAATAATAATAATAGCTAGACTATTAATTAGTCGTGGTTAACGTTAAAAACTAAACCCTAGTGGTATTGATACTAGGTTTTGTCAAGGAAAATTGTTTTGAGATAACGAAGTGCTGTCTGAGTTCGGAATCACCACCTAATCAGGTGAGTGCATGGTCTCTTTCATCTTACACATAGATATGAAGTATTTTAATATAAATTACGTGTTATGTGTGCATATTGTCTGAATACTTGTTGTCTATGCTGGTGAAAGATTTTTATACATGTTTTAAATGATGTAAACTGTATAAAGTATTTTATATCTACAAAATATGTTGGGTAAAACATGGGTAGATGAATGATGATGGATAAAAGCTGAAATAGAGGAACATTAATAGTACGGACCTAGTGCCCTATAGGTATACATTGGCAGCAGTGGACCTAGTACCCTATAGATGAGCACTGGCAGCTGCGCCACAACCCGTAGATGATTTAGATCTACGGTAAACGTCCTAGCAGCTGCGCTCTAAGGATAGTATCGGCAGCTGCGCCTAATAGGGAGCCTTATGACCATGAAAGTAGTGTTTAAAGGTCAGTACCGGCAGAAGCGCCTCATAGAAAATGTCCTAATTCTGGCAGCTGAGCCTAAGTGACAATATTAGCAGCTGCGCTTGACCAATGTGTCATTGGAAACAATGGACTTCATGTTGTTTCCTTAGGATGATCCTTAGGAATGAATGAATGAGAAATAGCTGATTCTTAGGGTAGATCCTTAAGAATAAAGAAGATAATGGGGATGGGTAATTGGGTTGATTGTTTGATTGTTTAAACATAATAATTATATTATTGTGGGTTGAAAACCCTATGTACTCACCAGGTTTCCCAACCCGACCCACTCAGTTTATTTATATCACAGGTGTTGATATGAAGTGACATTACACTGAGAGATTTAAAGAGATGTAGATCACTAGTGTAAATAATTGTAAGTTCTGTTTATGCTTATGTTTCTATATTAACGATGACATCCCAAACGTTTTAAAATGAAATAAATACGTTTCTTCGAAAATGTTTTAATAACGTATTTACCATGTTTTTCTGGGAACAAATTCCGCAACATTTTTATAAAATGAAGTACTCTGATTTTTATAAAGCATAAACAACATCGGTCTTTTTTGGCCGTGAAAATGGGGATGTCACATAAGCCTCCATGGGGGTTGGTATACCGAACAAAGTCAATTTATAAAGTTACTACACAACATGTTTTAATCAATGAGTCGCATCATGTTGTGATAAAACAAATATCATGTGGATCATTTATGTTAAAAATTATTGTATTAAAACACAAAATTGTTCTAATATAAATATTAAATATTTTTATTTAATAAGTTTGGTTCAAAAACTCAAAAAGAATCTAACTAACTTTTTTTTATTAAGCTTTCACCTAAAATAATACCATATATTAATGTGATGTGTATTTAATTTATATTCTTCGCGTTTAATGCGGGTCATAATCTAGTTGTGATACAAAAAGAACAATCTTGAATAATAACAACATTATGAAAGAATAACAAGTGTAATTCTTAAAAAACAACAACATTTTTAAATTGTGAGTATGATCAATCTTCGATTCATTCTTCACGTCATTCCTATAAGGTCTTCAAGCCATTCCTGTCACAAATGCAACAAAAACATCAAAATCCAACAAAAAACACTAATTCATTCTGAAAGAATAATGTTGCTAAGATTTATTTTATACATTCTGACGTAATACATCCTACTATAAGACACTCTTGTTCTCCATATTTTCTTTCTTTTCCACATGAATGAAAAATTCTTCAAAACCTAAAAAGAAAAAAGACATTAAAATCTAACAAAAACACTAATCTATTCTAAAATAATATTATTGATAAGATTTGTTTTATAAATTTTGGCAAAATACATGAACTACATTATGCTAGAATACAAACATTCTAAAAGAATAGATTTATATAAATAAATTCTGCCAGAATACACATAATTCCATTCACACCTCATACTCAACTTTCACATCATAATAGGTTTGTTTTATATACCCATCTTTATTCAATATTTCTATCTACTTTCAAAACACATATCCACACATCACATACTTGTGACATTATCTTTTTTCACAATGTATTTTAGATAAAATAAATTGACCGATTTGAAAAAAAAAAAACATAATAAAAATACTTATGTAAATTGTGTCTACATATGTGTGTGTTTGCATGTCTTAAATGTGTGTGTATACCTTTCCTTTACCACATACATGTTGAGAGGATGATGCATCAGAATCATAACAGAAGGAGAAGAAGAAGAAATAAAATAGATAACAAAATGTAGATCAATAAACAGAAAACAATGACAATTATTTGTTTTATACTAACATGATGGATTCAATTGTGTGAATGGAGATGGTAGTTTGCAGATGTACAGAAGAATTATTGATTGAAAGCTCTGAAGACGCCATTAAAGAAAACTAATTTAGGGGATCGATAGTTATATTTATTTATAAGTCTAATGAAGAGGTAAACATATATTATCCAAATCAAAATTTTGATATTTATAATCTGTGTGATTTATCTATCATCATGATTGCATTCGTATTATGTTGGAGATATATTTGGTATAAGATAAAGTAATTAATATATCAGTAGCTGATTTAATGGGGTATCATATCTTTATTCTTATTGTATGTAGAAAATTAAAGTGTAATTATATTGTTTTAAATTCAGTCGATTACAAGGATGACATGTGGCGGCGGTTAAGAGAGTCTTTTATTAAGAATTAAGAATTAAGAATTAAGAATAAGAATAAGAATTAAGAATTAAGAATATGAATTAAGAATTAAGATTAAGTATAGATTATAGATTATTATTAAATGGATGTTTAATTTCTCTATATTAAAATACCGAAAATATAGCCTTGTCGGTCACGATAAAATTAACATCAAAGCAAACACGTAACTATTTCCCGCTATAAAGTCACTCATGCTGCTCGGTCGTTCGTCCAATTCGTAAACCCTAAATTTCATAGCTTGATTTGAAGGAACAAGAGAGGACTAAAGCCTACTGCTACCATTGAAAAGATGGAGCTCAATCCTGAGTAATATTTCCACATCTCTTCTATGTTTTGTAATCTCCAAAGTTTTACTGACCGTTGTAACTAATTCATGAACGTAACAATACTTTATTCTCCATTGTTTGAAGTAATACCGTTCGAGTTTCATGATATCTCTCCACGCGAATATGCAATTTCTGTGTAAAAATAATTGTCGATTGGCCGATTGCTTACATTCTTCAATAACGTTCACGATGTTCGTATCTGGTTGCTTGTGGTGTTGGATGATTTTTGAAATTCCTATCTGTTGTTTTCTCTGTTGAAGGGAAACGAAGAAGATGAGGGCCAATTAGAGTGTAGCAGAGAAGGACAAAGCATCAAATAAGGATCTCGGTGCTCCAATGATGCTTCCTTCTGCTTACCTCCTCTTCCTTTAAAACCGACTGTTCAATTTCATGCTTCCTGTCTCATTATTTACTTACAGGCGAATCAGATCGATTCAACTTTAATGTTTTAGTATAACTTACAGTTTGTGCTTACGATATTACAGGTGGGAATTCGAGAAGGGATACAAGGAGCGTTTTCCAACAACAAATCACTAGAATTAGTCATTAGACTTAAAGGTATGACCTACGTATACTTTGGATCTGATTGTATTTAATTGTTAATGTATTTTGAAATGAAATTGTAAAACTAAACGTATTTTATTACACAGATTGGAAGGGAAGGTGGAATTAAGTGGGTGAGCTTGTCTGACTCTGTAAGATCTCTTCATGAAATTGAACTATATAATCACCATACAACTTCCATCCACTTTATTTTCAAACATGTAGTATGCATAGCAGTTATATCTATCTTGTATGTAAGAGAAAGCTCCTTATTATGAGAGGGCAGCAGTCAAGAAAGTGGAGTATGACATACTTATGGCTAAGAAAGCACAGTATGAAATCGCCATGAAAGGTCAGATCTATTATTGACTTTGTTGTGGATAACATGTTTTAGAAAGTCCAATTAAAAAACATATAGTTAACCTAGGCATCTTATTGCTACAATTCTTTGGAAATAAAAGAAATCAGTTTTGGATCAAATAAATTAGTATATATCCGGATCTTACTATTGGTACCAACTTGGATCCAAGCTAAATGTAATAAATAGCAATGTAATTTCATTTATTTATCTACTATAGCATCCAATTATAGTATTGTAATATTAACCCAATTTTAGTATATTGCACTTTTGATTTTGTTTCTTATTAGGAAATTATATTGTAAGGAATTATACCCTATCATAAGAGTGAAAATTGTTTGGTATCTAAATGACATTAGATGTTTCAAAGAACAATGTTGTAATAAGGAGAAATAAAAGTAGGATGATATGATGAACAAATCAACAGATACACACTGCTATTCCTTGCATTTAACCCTAGCTGTTATAATACAAGAATCAAATTTTATTTCATTTTGTCCATGTGTTGCGGATAGTATTTTGATTGAAGAATTAGCACGTTCAAATAAGGTAAGAAAAAGTAAATATAAAGGTTCAAGAAGAAAATTGGTAATGATAGGAGTGTACCTTTCCTTAGGGGTAAGCACTATTCAGTTTAAACCCACAAAACCACTCGAACCAAACCTCATTTGGGTTTTCAGGTTTGGGTTATTCGGGTGTGGTTTGGTGGGTTCAACCCGAAAACTGTTTAAGAATATATATATATATATATATATATATATATATATATATATATATATATATATATATATATATATATATATATATATATATAAGAGTGACCTTTTGAATTAGTTATTCTTTCTGCCTAAAAATCATTTTGAGGTTCAGAATGAAATCTCAAACACCATCTAAGTCCTTCTGGTAGGACTTCATGGTCAAAACAAGGCAGAAAAATCTATTTAAATATAACATTGTACAATTAACTTTTTCTTATTACAACATTATATTGTAAAAAATCTATCAACTATAACCGTAAAAAATGTATTGTATATTAACAGATGATGCAAGATTAGAAGTTTATTAATAGTAGTTAGCAATCACAAAATTTCCTTGGGAATGAAAGTCCTAGTTATCGAGTTTTAACAAAGAAAAGAAAAGAAAAGAAAAAAAAAAACGAGGGAGAAGAAGAGAAAGAAAAGAAAAAAAAATTATTATGTGTTTCCAAGTTGGAAAGAACTGAAAGGAAAATTAAATATTTTGTTCATTTCTTTCAAAATCCTTCCAAATTGGAAGGAAAGTTAAAAGGGAAAGTGATAATTTCATTTTTTTCAACTTCCTTTCTTTAATGAAACTCGGAAACACCAAATTCTTTTATTTTCTTCTCAAGTTCATCTATTTCTTTTCTTTCCACTTGTTAAGTTGAACTCAAGAATAAGTAAGGGGCCAACAACATTAGTTTTTTTTTTTTTTTTGAACGGCTAACACACGACCTTTTAGGTAAAAAACATATTTTCAAACACTCCATATTTCCCTTGGAAACCAACTACATTAATTCAACAATTTTTAAAATCTAATTAGGTTTATCTTTAATGAAACTTTATATCCTAATTAAAGAATATCTTTGATTTAGTTTGACTTAATATTATCTCATAAGTCAAAGAATCCCTTTTTGATTAGTTTTTTAATATTTAGTTGAATTTATCTTGAATGATACATTATTTCCTAATTAAAATATATCTTATGGCTATACTCATTTTATTTAGTTTGACTAGGATTAGGGAATCTCTTGGATCACGTCATATTTTTTGATATATTTCGCTTTCTAGGTTAAGGTTATTACTATTTTATTTTGATTAAAGTTTTGAATAAATCAACCGTTTGGCACAAAACGTTTAAAAATGTTTGGGAACTTTTAGCTTCTAGCATTTGACAAAACGTTTCGTTTTGAAAAAAAAGTCTCATTTGACTACAAGTGCCTAGTTGTTAGTCTGAACAAAACGCTCCAAAAATCAAACTTTAAATGGAAAAGCTTTCAACAAAAAGCTACAAGCCCAATATCATAAAATTACTACATTGCCTTTAACAATATCTCATGTATCTGATGTTCGTACTTTCACCCTAATCACGTATCATGATCATACTTTCACCCTAATCACTATCGCCTATCAAAAAGAACCTCACAACTATCGATTGTGTTCCTCTCCCACATAGTGAAGAATTTTCATTCTTTAGGTAACTTCTTCTATTAGTGTTTATGTTTTGTCACATGTATTATAGGATTTCTTATCATTGAAAAGTTATTGCATTAATTAAAGTAAATTAAATGTTCGTTCTTTTTTACATGAATATGATTTTATTGCATAATTTTTTTCTACCCATACAAGAAATTACACACACTAATCACACCCATAATATAAAAACCACGTATAGATTTTATTCTGCCAATAAACACACCATTCAATCGATTGCCTCTCTTACAAGTGACGATCTCCTGTAATGCCATGTTCATCCTTGGCGCCTTGCTTTTTTTTTTTTTTTTTTTTTTTTTTTTCAGTTTTTGACCATTGTACCCCTGGTTTGTGGGTTGGGCTTGTATTGGTTTAATCATCCAACATAGCAAACATGTAACTTTTAATCAGGTTTAGTGACCCTTTTATATTCGATTGCCAAATTCTAGTGACCCTTTGGAGAAATATGTATGTTTTAAGTTTTGGTGATATATGGAAAATAGAAAATGACACCAACGATCAAACACCATAAATCTGATAGTATATCATTTCCTAATTGTTTTGTGCTACTCAAATCTTCATCTTTGTTTCGAGCTTTGACCATTTTGCCCTTGGGGACTATTTTATCATGGTGTGCGTTGCCCTCAAAGGGTATTGACCAATTTACCATTTCCTTCCAAAAACAATATATTGGTATAAAAATCCTGATTAAACTTTAGTTGCCCTATTACTTTAATAAAAACAGTATATTAAAGTTAAACATAGAAAATACATCCCTATTATGCAAACATTTCCCCTGTTATGTTTTTTCATTAAAACTAGTAAAAACTTGAAGCTAACCATTATAAACAAAATAATAAATGTAAATTGTTGATATCCGACGATGTTTAATAATGTGAAAAAAAAAGATGGTTTATGTTCATAATTGGCTTCTTCAAAACTCTTTTACTACATAAACATCACAATTATTGGCTGTGAATATATTAGTTTCTTTTTAAGCAATATTACAACCATTAAATTATCTAATATTTGATCCATTAAAGAGTATCTTCCATATTAGCATTATAAAATAGTTTCCTAATTTTTTGCTTTTGCTTTTTGTTATTAGTTGTTTGCTTATTTTGTTTTTAAGTTTTCTCGTATTATTGCCTCCGGTTCTAATACAACTTCCCTGGTCATTCTATTGGCTCGTATGTGTATATACAATCTTTCAATATGGTTTGTAATGGAATAAAAATACTTCTTTGGATACGGTTGAGGATATGGTAATCTCATAAATACTACTACTTTCTCATACATTTGTATTTCCAGATTCCCTTCCATTGCTACTCTTTGATAACTCCATGTATGTATTATTATTGTTTCTCAGTTTCTGTGGCACCTCACATATTTGCACAATCTATGGCAAACAACCAAAACCAATTATATAAATCCTGTTTTTGGTCTTTGTTGTTACCTATTTGGTTCTTTTTTTACTCTTCTTATACTATTGCCTCAATTCTTATATAGTTTTCCATTTCTATACAACCTCCATCCTGTTTGTTATGTTTGATCATATGTATTTATGATTTATTAGTAATCTGATGTTTGAATTCAAACTCAAGTACTATGGTCTTGAATAATGATCATGGGAAAAAAATGTGATTGGCGAGATAAGTCTGTTATGATTTTGTGAGATATCATAAAAAATATATTCTAAAGAATGGTTGTAACTTTCCAATTAAATGGCAAATCCTTTAACTAATTTTTGAAAAAAATGCTAATACCATGTTAAATAAGTACAAAGCATTAAAGAACAAGTGTGATGGAATGCGAAAAGGCTACAGTGTTTCAAAATCTTTAAAAATTAAGAGACCGGTCTAGGTTGGAATGAGAGTACATGACAACAAAATTGTTCAGAATGGTGGGACAAAAAATTAAGGTAATAAGTATATACATTTTTAACTAATGCTAATTCCTTGTTATCTTGAAATTCAACAGAAAAATATTATAATATATAGGAAAACCCGATTGTTAAGGAAATCGAAAAAACAATCTTTTTAGAGCTACAAGAAGAGTGAAATCAAATATTTGGGGATGCGGTTGCGAAGGGTAAACTTAGTAACTTTAATGAAATTTGGGAAAAATGGTTACCGGGAGAATAGGGACACGGTCATTTTGATTGATATTGTAACAAAATTGTAAATATAATGACTTAATTGAGAGTAAAAAAAATCCGATGTCAAAATCAAAATTTTTAGTAAACTTAAGGCGTGTTTGGAAAAACTAACCGGTAACGGGTATTTTTTATACTATATATATATATATATATATATATATATATATATTAATTAAGTCACTATATTTACAATTTTGTTACAATATCAATAAAAATGATTGGGTTTCCCCGTTCTCTCGGTAACCATTTTCCCTAAACTCCAATAAAGTTACTAAGTTTACCACTCACATCCGCATCCCTAAATATTTGATCCCATACTTCTTGTAGATCTAAAGAAGTTTTTTTTTTTTTTTTTCCGATCGGGTTTCCTATATATTATAATAATTTTTTTTTGTTAAATTTCAAGATAACGACCAAGTTAGATTAGTTAGAAAATATTTTAAAACTTATTACCTTATTTTTTTTTGTCGGACCATTCATCTCAACAATTTAGTTGTCATGTACTTTCATTCCAACTTTGATCAGTCTCCTCAATTTTTAAAGATTTCTAAACATTGTAGTCTTTTCGCATTCCATCATACTTGTTCTTTAATGCTTTGTAGTTATTTAAATTGATATTAACATCTTTTTCAAAAACTAGTTGAAGGTCTTGCCATTTAATTGGAGAGGTATGCCCATTCTTCATAATATATTTTTTAAGATATCATACAAAATCATATCAGAGTTATCTGGCTAGTCACACTTTCTCTCCTCATTATCATTATTCATGATCATACTACCTGAGTTTGAATTCAAATAATAGATTATCAAAAAATTATAAATACATAGAATCAATGATAATGAACATGATGGAGGTTGTATAGGAATCGAATATTATATAACAATTGAAGGCAATAGTAGAAGAAGAATAAAAAAGCAAATAGGTAACAACAAAGACCAAAACGAGGAGTTATAAAATTGGTGTGGTTGTTTGACATAGATTGTGTAAATATGCGAGGTACTATGTAGAAATTGAAAAACAAGAATAATACTTCCATGGAGTTATTAGACGGTAGCAATGGAATGGAATATGGAAATACAAGTTTATGAGAAAAGGGTAGTATTTATGAGATGGCCATATCATCAACCTTATCCAAAGAAGTATTTATTTCACTACAAACCAAATTAAAAGATTATATAAACACATACTAGCCAATAGAATGACTAAGGGGAAGTTGTATAAGAATTGAAGGCAATTATACACGAAGAATATAAAAAGAACGAAATAAGCAAACAACTAATAACAAAAACCAAAAAGCAAAGAATTAGGAAACTATTTTACAATACTAATATATAATATATTCTTTAATGGAACTAATATTAAATAATTTAATGGTTGTAATATTGTTTAAAAAGAAGCTAATATATTCATAATAAATAATGATGATGTTTATGTAGTAAAAGAGTTTTGAAGAAGCCAATTATGTACAAAAACCATATGTTATTTTTTTCACATTATTAAACATCGTAGGATATCAACAATTTACATTTATTATTTTTGTTTATAATGATTAGCTTCAATGTTTTAATAGTTTTAATGAAAACCATAACAAGGGAAATGTTTGCATAATAGCGATGTACTTTCTATGTTTAACTTTTTATAGAAATATATTGTTTTTATGAAAGTAACATGGGACTAAAGTTTAATCAACGACTTTATACCAATATATTGTTTTGGGAAGGAAATGGTAAATTGGTTCAACACAACAAGATAAAAAAGCCCCCAAGGGAAAATGGTCAAAGCTCAAAACAAAGATGAAGATTTGAGTATCATAAAATAAAGATGAAGATTTGAGCATCAAACCACGAGGGTGGCTTTTTAGAATTTGGAAATCGAATAGAAAGGATCACTAAACCTGTTTGATTAAAAGTCACATGTTGTTTGCCAAGTTAGATGATTAAACCAACACTGCTCAGGAACCCACATAACAACAACACTAGGAGCATTATGGTCAAAAATTGGAAAGAAAAAAGCAAGTTGCAAATAATGAGCAGGGCATTACAAGAAATCGTCACTTGTGAGAGAGGCAATCGATTGATTGGTGTTTTTTTACTGGTAGAAGAAAATCTGGACGTGGTTGTTATATTAGGGTGTGATTAGTGTGTGTAATTTTGTTGTATGTGTAGAAAAAAAGTTACACATTTAAATCATATTCATGTAAAGAAGAACGGACATTCAATTTACTATAATTAATGCAATAACTTCTTAATGATAAGAAATCTTATCATACGTACATGGAAATTAATGAATTAAAATTATTATGAAGACTGAAAAATGAAGTTTTGTGACAACACATAGACATTAGAAGAAGAAATTACTGAAGAATGAAGATTCTTAATTGTTGCAATTTCAACCCATTGATCGGTTACCATTGATATAACATGTTACAAAATAAATGACATGACAATATTGTGATGTGGAAGCCATGTCGGATCTTATGTGGTAGGATTGAGTTTCAAATATAAGATTTACCATCAAACCCAATTTCACATATCATTTTCTCTTCTTCTCATCTTCTCATCAATATATTTCTTCACAAATGGTGTCTTAAGGTCGATCACTTAGAAATAAGCGAAAAGGGGGTTAATCATCATTTTAGAAGATGCTATTGTGGTTTAAAAACCTGATTGTACAACAGATAAATGTAGATCCCAATAAGGTCGATCCAATGATTCAAACTCACTTGATCACTAAGATATGATGCAGATTCCACATCACAATATTGCATTGTCATTTATTTGGTAGCCTGCTAGATTGATGGTAATCGGTTAATTGGTTGACATTGCAAGAAAATTGTAAATGTAATGACATAACCGAAAAAAAATGATATCAAAATTAAAATGCAGGCAAGCTTAATAAATTTATTGCAGTTTGAGAAAAGTGGTTACCGGGAGAAAGAGAACCTGTCATTTTGGTTGATATTGCAAAAAAAAATTATATATATATATATATATATATATATATATATATATATATATATATATATATATATATATATAGTGACTTAATTAAGAGAAAAAATGTGATGTCAAAATAAAAAAATTTCATTTAACTTAATGACTTTATTGCAATTTTCTAAAATAATAATAATAAACAACTAATAAAAAATATACATAAATCATGGTCGTTTAGGTGCATCTTGTTGAATACACCCTTGTAGGTTATTAAATTTCTTTAATGCATTGGTTTTGATAGGGTTAAAAGTGTAAAGATAAAATGTGTCGTGTACAAATCATTTTCCTAACTGCTAGTCTATAATTGTTGCGACATTATATGACACAAATAGGTTGTATCGGCATTCTTTGTTTGGTCCAAGGTTTTAAAAAGCATGTCATGGTTTCGTCATGGCTTCATGGATTGTACTTGACGCTACACTTTAAGAAAATGTCTCATTAAATCATATATGTATATAAAAGTGAATTATAGTAGAAACAATATATATTGAAATATTAAATATATACAAAACTGTTGTCTTAAGTCACGACTTATAAACTATAGGGCTCACCACGACTTATAAAAACTTGAGGTTTGATATTGCTGTCAAGTCACACTTAACGTTATTTAAAAACGGACTTTGGTCGGATAAACCATGTTGTTGAGTCTTTTGAATGCTTCAATGATAAATATCATAAAAAGGTTATACTCTCGCCATAATATAACTTAATTTTCTTTTGGAATTAAAATAATTGTAACAGATTATATATATATATATATATATATATATATATATATATATATATATATATATATATATATATATATATATATATATAAAATACATTTTAGGACTTTTGATATGTTTGACATTTTGACTAAGGCTGTGTTTGAGTTTGCTTATTTAAAACAACTTATGTTTATTTATAAAAGTGTTTATCAGTTCATCCGGTGTTAAAACAGAGTTTTAAAAAAAGTGTTTGGGTTAGCTTATTCGGTATCAAAACGTAATAAGGTGATAAGTTGTTTTTTAGTGTTTTGGCAATTTCTGCTTATAAGCGTAAAATGAACAAAAAAACATCTAACATATTAGTGACTTTTTGTTATGTTTTTTAATTATAGTCCATTTTTATTATCATTTTATAATAATCTTTTTGACAGAATTAATACCAATAACCTTAAAAAGGTTTATTTTGCAGCCTCAAATACCAATAATATGTTCAACCTATATCGTTTACAAAAAATAATATCGATGGGTTAAGTAATCAATGTTTTACGAAAAGGTTTTCTTTTGTGTGTTATCATAGTAATGTCATGAGATAACTTAACCAATAATTAATATAATATGTAAGTTGTGATTCATAAATTTTCCACTGCAGTAGACTAAAATTGTGGGAATAAAGTAGTATAATCTTGAAAAAAATAAAATAAAAGAAGGCATGAGATGATTGAGGTAAAGTGGAACATGAGATTTGAAAAAATAAACACAAAAGGAGATGATGTTGATAAAGCCTTTATGACAATGCAAAACGCAGCAGGAGGGTAAAGTTGCTTGTGCTCTGCGTGAAGGAAGAAAATCGTGATATGTAGAAAAGAAAAGGCCATCAATGATATAATGAACATTTGGGTAAACTAGATTATGTGAATAAGTAATTATGTTTCCTACTCAAATAAGGAGTTTCTTAAACCAACTTATTAAAAACTCTTTATTTGACTTAATAAGTACTTATAACTTTTACTTAGCCAAATCGTAAAATCCGTTTATTTCCCGTGTCAAACGGTATAAGCAAATAAGGAGCTTAAATAAGCAATCCCAAACACCCTTAATAGTTCTTCCATTGATTCTTTTAGTTTACAAATTTAATGGTCTTTGTAATTGCTTATTTAAAATGTTTATTTAGTTTATTTTGGTTTGGTACCGGTAATAAACATAGCTAAGTGTTTGGATTGTAAAAAATATTCTTATTCCGGTATGGTATTAATAATGAACATATTTTTTTTTATAAAATTTGTTTCAACTAATTAGAAATTTCAAAACTAGATTACATTTTTACCCTTAATTTAAAGAATAAAAAAATATATATGTATTTTCGATAAATTTATATGTATAAACAAAATTTGTTAAACACTAAAAATTAACTTATCAGTTTATTACGTTTAACACCCGATGAACTAATGCAAATAATTTGTTTTAAAATGGTGTTATCACCCCATATTAACTAGTAAATACTTTTACAAAAATAATATATGTTATTTTAAATAAGAAATCCCAAACACCCTATCGATAGAATTAAATATAAGTTGTACCATACTAGCCATTTTCTAAGCTATTATAACAAAATACCAAAAAATAAAACGTGACCAAAATAGTCATAATTTCCCTGGCGGACCATTTATGAAAATGTAGATTTTCTTAGGGTTTTTTTTTTTTTTTTTTTTTTTTTTTTTTTTTGCAAAATTCAAACCTTCATAATTATTTCGTACAAACCTCGTTTGAGCTATTTTTTTTTTAATTATGTTCTTTATAACAAAGACTTTCTATAGACATATTGCATTCAAATTTACGATGTCGGAAATTCATATCTTTTTAGTTCCAAAAGAGGTTAGTTGATGGAAAATATGAAAAAAAAAACCCAACTTTGATCATTTATAAGTTTTACATACAAACTCCATTTGAATTATTTTTTTTCATCTTTATTTATTACTATTATTATTATTATTTTGTAAAAAGAGCTTTCCATTAACATATTACACTCCCAAGTAAGTTATTCGTTGAAGATTTTATATATATATATATATATATATATATATATATATATATATATATATATATATATATATATATATATATATATATATATATATATATATATAAACTTAATAGCTTTTGCATACAAACTTCATAACAATCATTATACCATTTGGGTTCTGCCAATCATAATGGATGTATTACAAAAATCTCAAAAAAAAGAACATTTTTCTATTCGTATACAAATTTCATAACAATTATCATATCATTTGGGTTCACTCAATCATAAGGGTGACCTATAATATTATGAAAAAAAAAAATCTTTTTCGCAGTCAACCTAGATTTTCGTAGGTGTTGACATGTGAAAATCTATAAAAAAACATTTTTTTTTTGCAGATGATGGTCTATGAAAATTGAGCTAATCTGATATTTTTCATTTTTATGGCTATTTTATGATAAAAAGTTTTAAAAGTTAGCTATTATGATCATTTTATCTTATGTTTATTGTATTTTATATTATATTTATTGTAGGTAAATATGTTTTAAAAAAGGATAGACAAATATGAAATGTAGCCTTATTAAATATGCGAATAACCGTAAGGTTAAGGATGTAGGTCATACACCTTACGTGTAATTGTTTTCCTCCATCGTACAAGCTTGGTAGTTTTTTCACTAGAAATTCGATTGCTTTATCAGTTGAAATAGAATTGTCTACGGTTATGATCATTACATTATTGATATCCCACACTCGTAAGACAAGTCAATAACATGCGCCCAATGTTTTCTCCCTTATAACTTTCTAAAGTTTTAAAATTGATAATTTCTTTTTTGCATGACTTAATCTTCATTAATAAAGTAGATCGTGACCATCGTATAACTTAACATTTGACAAAGTTTTTTGTAATAATAGGGTAGTTTTGAGAATGGTAGGTAGAAATAAGACACTTTTGTAGAAATGAGTCTTTTTTCTTGGGACCCCACCATTAATGGTCCATTTCTTAATTCTAGAATTCAACAAATATTGAATGTTACATTTTTAGTCTTCTAACTTACATCATTAATTTCTTGTTAGCTTTTATTAACAAAACTTTAGTTTTTACTCCTATTATTAAAAATATATAATTAAATTCTAATTAATATTTTGAATAACTTATACCATTAATATAAAACTCATAAATACTATATTTCATTTATTCGATCGATTTGTATTATAATTAATAAATATATGAATGTTGTTGTTATTATATATATATATATATATATATATATATATATATATATATATATATATATATATATATATTATATTGATTACTTTATTTAAAAATATGTTTGTGTATTATTTTTAGGAATTTACATTTTTAAATAAATCTAATTAACACCTTCAAATAAAACACCAATATTGAATATATTACAATGTTACGAAATTACAAAAGCATTTAAATATGACATTACATTACTAAATAAGCATTAAACAACAATGCAAATTAAGCACACATTTAAGCATAAATTAATAAAAGTACATACTTCACATGGAATTGTATCTTGGTAGAGAATTTGAACAATTTCTTCGATTATGACCAGGTTAGTGGCATAGTCCACATTTGCGAGGTTCGTCGGGGTGGCGAATGTCCATCTTATTACGAAAACGGTTTGATCGTCTCCGATCTTGATGAACATAGAGTTTCGAGTAATCTTCTTGAATCTTCCAATCTGACTCTAATCAATAATCAACATGAGAAAGCGGTACAAAAGGAGCATTATTTTGATGTTTATACGTCATTGTAGTGTACACATTATTCACAACAGAAAGAGGGTTATCCCCTCTATACCGACAAACTGAAAGAGCATGAGAACACGTGAATCTTTCCATTTGCCATTTTCCACATGTGCATGTTTGTTGAAAATAATGGACAATATGTGTATTTTCTCTGGTGCCATTTATCCATAACTTTGTAACAATTTAGTAGACGCCTTCATTGTAATCAAACTCAGTTAAATTATGGCTTTGTGCACGAGTGTCTCGGTTACAAAATAGACACCACATACGTGATGGTAGAGGTGTATTGCAATTTATTGCAACATTACTATGCTTTCTAAAAAGTTACACTGTTCTGTTGAATCTAAGGTCAATACACGCCCTAATCGGTAGATGTCTTGCTCCCCACAACGCATTGTTCATACTCTCAAAGATATTTTTTGTCAAGATACCCATCTACGATTTTCATCATATAAAAGACACCACTGAATTTTATTGATTTGTTTTAAATACTGCTAAGCTTCAAGTTTGAGTTTTTTGACTTCTCTCATAATTGTAACAAACTTCCTTTTCAGTGTAGATTTTCCATTACATGGATTATTACTTGGTGCCTATCCGAAAGCACACCAACTGTGTGATGACTCTTCATCGACAATAACATATGCAACATGTAATATATTATTGTTAGCATCTTTTGTGACAGCAACAAGAAATTTCCCCGTATATGAACCCTTCAAATGACAACCATCAACAAAAATAATAGGTCAGCATAGATGAAATGCATTAATAGCAGGTCCAAAAGCCCAAAAAACATACTTGAATGTTGCAACATTTGAGGAGTCATTTGGCTTATGAAACCACTTCACAACTGTATCAGGATTCGAAGCTTGCAAAGCTGCAATGTAGTTAGACAACTCATCAAAATTACTCTCCCATGTTCCATAAATAGTCTATGGCTTTTCTCCTTCCATGCCATGCCTTCCAGTAAGAAACATCAACATTTAGAAGGTTTTTAATATCTGATTGTATATGTTTCACTGGATAAGCAACATTTTTTTTTCAATTGAATGTAGGATGTATGAGGAAATAGTTAAAGAGTTTAAACTTCTATTATTATTTCCAATACATGATCCAAAGCAATTATGAGCATCCACCCAACGTGTAATCTTCCACGTTTGATGATTTTTCTTTTTAATTGCACGGACATACCATGCATAATGTGGTGTGTAGTTCATAGTAGTTGAGCTTTGTCCTTCATCTCCTAAAGTCTTACACTTTGCTACCCATAAGTTACTTTTACTTTCGTACACTTTAAACTCTCTATTGTGATTGATCGACCAAAGTGTTACTGCCTTCTTGATTTGTACCTTACTTTCAAATTGCATTCTTAACCTTATTTTGTTTTCTGATTCCTTCCAAACATCTATATGAATGTTGTCTTCTAAATCGATTCTGTCATCATCGCCTACATCTCTAACATCATTCATAAAGCTCATAACCCGAGTTTCACAAACATCATCATCATCAGAATCTTCCCTAACATTACTGAATAACTCAGTACTAGTATCTTCATTATACTGTGAGTTGGCTTCATCAAATCAAAAGTCATTTTTTGCTTCAAATCTAACATCATTAGGTAAAGGAAATGCTACATCTGAGGGATTAGGCTCGGACACTTCAAAATTACGTAAAAGATCTACATAACTGGTTATAGTAGAAGGCATTACTTGTTCTTGAGCAATTTTTTCTACTACGACAATAACTTGAGCATATTAATTTTCATCATTTCAGCCAAATAATACATCACGTCTAGACTTGAGTCACTTATGATTCGTGAAATATTAGATTTTCCACCAAACTCGTAACATAGTGAGATATTCAACTTATATTTTGTTTTTTCGACTCTAACGTGTGCATAAACTAAATCCTTAACTTCTTCATACTGCAGTTTATGCCTAACAATATTTGAAGTGGTCAAAGTTGAATGATCTCCCTTTACGAAACCATTTTCATATAAAATATTACCACCCAGTACAAATTAATGATAAACGGACGATCTAGACTCATACATAACAACACCAATAAATCATAAGATAAAAGACGTACCTTGAATAAAGCGTTGATAAAGAAACGAAGAAGAGAAGAATTCTATATTTTGAAATGGATGAAAAAAACTGATGATAAAAAGAGGAATTTATTATAAAAAATGAATTGATTAGACAATTCAGTCATTTGCTTTCTTTGAGTTTTCATGAACAGTGACAACAATTTTTAACAGGTTTTTGCAGGTATGCTATCATGAATAGATATTTTGGAGTTTTCAAAAAATAACAAAAACATAAAATAAAAATATTCATATATTTATTAATTATAATACAAATCTGTCAAATAAATGCAATATATTAAATATTTAAATTTATTCATAGGTATTTATGAGTTTTATATTAATGGTATAAATTATTCAAAATATTAATTAGAATTTAATTATATATTTTTAATAAAAGGAGTAAAAACTAAAGTTTTTGTTAATAAAAGCTAACAAAAAAACTAATGATTTAAATTAGAGGACTAAAAATGTACATTCAATGTTTATTGAATTCTAAAATTAAAAAAGAATGTGAATCGGTGGGGCCCCAAGAAAGAAGACCCATTTCTAAAAAAACCTTATTTTTACCAAACATTCTCAGACTACCATATTATTACCAAAAACTCACCTTTGACATAAGTTTGTCCAACAATATCAAATCCACATTTGTGAGGGTATTACGAAAAAACTTATTCAATTTAGTATTTTCTTCAATAAAGTAATCGGAGAATTTTTTTTGAAACTGTGGTTCTACATGACAAAACTACTTCCGGTTCAATGCATTAATATACTTAATAAATGATTCATTATTTACAAATTTGAGCGGTAATTCTTCAACTACAAATACGTTTAACAAAACATTTTATATTTTTTTTATCATTATGTTTCCATGATTCATTCTTTACAAATTTGAGCGGTAATTTTCCAACTACAAATAAGTTAAACAAAGTTGTTTGTATTCTTTTGAAATTTAGGTGTTGTTTATTTTTTATAAAAAACCTCTTCATACCTCTTATTGCTATGCGGCGCAACACACGTGTAACACTTTTCATCTCGCAGTTGTTTGTTTTTTTAGAAGTCTTTAAAGTAAAAAATTGGGGAAACATTTGTATTGCCTATTTCAACCTCTTTTTTTTTCTCTTACTGAAATCTTATCTTGATGAATATTGATTATATGGTTCTAAAATCTTGCTAAATTCTTGTTTTACCATTTTTTTCGTTTTTTTATATTGAATAATGACAACTTCTTGTTGAAATATCATTATTTTTTGCTAAAATATCATTATTTATTCCTGAAATATTATAAAATTTTGCTGAAATGTCATACATTATTAAATTTCCGGTATTAAAAAACTATTTTCGGTATATAAAATCAGTTTATTTTAAAAAATTTAATATCTGTAGCAACATGTAGATGTTAAAAAACAAACATGCTTCTTATTATAGTCTGCAGCTAGTCTACCTCTTATGTTGCAGAGGGTTGCAGAGGTGGTCCACATACCTAATGAATTTTTGCTTAACAAAAAAAACAAACAACACCTTAAAGTGGTTTGGTTTTTTATATTTTTTCTACATTTTTTTGGGTTTTTTACATCTTAGAATATGTTTATTCATAATAGAAGTGCAGTTAACGCCGGAGTCGGTTTTGAGCAACGTGCTACAATGTTTGCATTTGCTATGTTTAACACCGTTAACCAAAAATACATCAAATTCGACCCAACAAGTCACCTTTTTGCTATATTTCCTTTTTTCTTCTTTGTCGTTTGACATGTTCCGACTTTGTTTTCATTTTGAGTGTTATCAACCAAGATATCTTCATCATCAATCTAAAACACAATAACACAATGATTTTAATATGATAAAATAATAATGAACTTTTATACATCACCATAAAACATTCAAATTTCAATGAGTAACATAATACAATAACACATTGAAAGAATAACATTTAAGTAGTGGATTAAAATACGATGCTTACTTGAGTTTCTTGACTTAGAACACAATTTCCATTACTTGAATGATTCCTTGGAGATGAAGAATGGAGTTCGATTTCTGGAAACTAGAATGTAGTTTGATTTCTAGAAACTAGAATGGAGTTTGATTTCACAGTAGAAGCATCTGGTTTTTTTGGGTGTTCGATGACACCGTAGGAGATGAGGAGGAGTAGTTTCTTTTTTGTGCGTGAATCAATCAGGATGCCAATGACAGTGTAGAATGATGATATCACAGTGTAATTGCAGAATGTTAATCGATGATCGATCACAACAAGGAGTAAGGACACAGGAGGTTGACGATCTACTCCAATTTTCGTAGCAGGTTTTTATTTTTATTTATTATTTTTTTTTTGTGAAACTTTGATTGATGCTAGGGTGGGTAACGAGAATACGGTATCTCGTGTGCTTGTGTTTGATCGATCAAAAGGGAGGCCAGAGATTAGAAAAATGAAATTTCAATTTTCGGTTCAGTTCCTTTAGAACTAATTAAACAGTTATTCGGGTAACCCATATCGAAATACCCGAGAACCAAAAGCCTAAAATACATAACCAAGAACCGAATCAAATAACTTATTCGGTCCTAATTCGGTTCGGTTCCGTCCAAATGCTCTTCCTTAACAACGGAGAAAAATAGCAAGGTTCTAAATGGCGTGAGGCGTGGCGTGGCGGCAAGGTCAAACCTCAAGTTTAACGAGCCATGACGTTTTTCAAGGCGTGATGTAAGGCGACGATTTTATATTAAGTTAAAATTATATTACCACATAAATATAAATTTATATTAAATATAACTATTTTTTAGAAGTGTTAGATCAATAACTAGTAACAAAAATTTAACAAAAACCACAATACTTGTATCTCCTATTAGAAAAGAAATAACAAAGAGCAAAAAACCGTGTCTCAAACGAAAAAACAGGTGCCATAACACGCCATAACGCGCCATGGCGCACCATATCACGCCTTGCCACGCGCCACGCCTAACAGCAACGTTATGAGGCTTTTCGTAACGGCGGAGCCGCGCCTCACGTCATGACACACGTTTTAGAACACTGGAAAATAGTAATCGAGCATTGGACTAAAAATGCAAAATAATTTTGTTAATGAATTGCAAATTGCCAAATAGTATATTGATAAATAGTCAAGGGACGAAAGTTGTACTTTACTCAACGATTCCACCATATATAGCTTCTGGTGTCCTTAGTTCTGGGAAGTACGAAGTACCAAATACTTTCTCTCGCTCCGTCATTTGTCATGGACTTCGGCCGGTTAACCGTCACATTCCTCCTCCTCTCATTCGCTACTAGTTCCTTATCGGAACGATTAATCCGTATGTCAACGGAAGATCGAGGAACATCATCAGTCTATTCTGGTGTCCCCAGTTCTCGTAGAAATACGGATTTGTTATGTGAAAGCTGGAAGTTCTCCGTTGAAACCAATGATGCCGGTGTCTGGTACACTGTGCCCGAAAAGTGCGTGAGCTTCGTCAACAACTACTTGAATGGTGAACGATATCGATATGATTCGGAAGTCATTGCCGATTACGCTATAGAGTACGCAAAGACGGTGAATATCGCCGGCGATGGCAAAGACGCTTGGATCTTTGATGTTGATGAGACTTTGCTCTCGAATCTGCCTTGGTATGCGACTCACGGATTCGGGTAAGTCAGATGCGTTTTTAGCCGTCCGATATTGATATTGATAATTATTAGTGTAGATTTTACTTCTCTCTCTCTCTCTCTCTCTCTCTCTCTCTCTCTCTCTCTCTCTCTCTCTCTCTATTGACCATCGTTGCGATGAAATTGATACCTTTGAAATTCAAAATCAGATAGCTATACATTGTAGTGCTTCTGTGGTTTATGTAATTATGAACTTAGGATTAACAAAATCCTGGAAAATTCAAATCAACGTTTGTTGATGTCACAAGTCTTGCATCCATTTTCTTCACTACTTTGAAGCCAAGTTCATTGATTCAACAGATTTTAGAAATTGATTCTGCCTGTTTTTCGTTCTCTTTGCTGGTATGGTCTTTAAGCTCCTCATTGGCCATTTGAAATCCAGCCAGTAGAAAGGGGATTCGACCCTTTTGGCCTGCTTCCAATGGGCTTATTAGCATACTGATGTGGGCAAGGTTTCCAAAATTTTGTTTCTTTTTCTATAATTGGTATCTAAGGGGCTATAAGATACAGTTTGAAATTTGCTTATTTTACTAATACATCTATAGGTTTGATATGTTAGGATTTGTTTCATACCTTTTATGTCTCATATTAGTGAATTTTATTTACTAGTTTTGAAATCGTAAACTTTTATGGAAATAGATTTTATTATTTATGCAATTTCTTATTAAGAATTTGTTTCTTACCTTTTATGGCCTATATTAGCGAATTAACAAGTTTTTCAAATCTTATAAGGATGATAGGTTATAAACTTAAGATAATGCACAATTAATTATTCACTAGTATTGTTTTCGCAGCATTTATTACAATAGATGAATAACCTATTAAAAGGGGCCAAGTAAGCATTTGAACTCGTGGTTTGATGACAAAATTTATCTTTTCATGATAAAAAAAAAGGTTCATTCTAGATCAGTAAATTCTATAATAATCCAATAATGAATTAGTAAATGATGCTTTAAGATTATAAACTAAGTTGCTTTTGTGTAAATAGATCGGAGGTGTTTGATGAGGATTCTTTCAACAAGTGGGTAGATTTGGCAGAGGCTCCTGCCTTACCAGCAAGTTTAAGGTTGTACAATGAACTTCAACAGTTAGGGTTTAAGATTTTCTTGTTGACAGGCCGAACTGAATCCCAAAGAAAATCTACAGATAAGAATCTTCTGGATGCTGAATACACCAACTATGAAAGCCTTATCTTAAGGTAATTGTTTTATATGAACCTACATATTTCTTAAACTTACAGAAATTGTTGATCCCCATATCTTGAAGTTAGGGTTCTATGCAACAAATAGCAATGTACTTTCATTAATAGAAAGAAATTCAATGCTATAATAGTATAATACACAAATAAGAAAAAGGAAGTTGCTATTTTTTGCATTTAAGCCCCGTGAAAAGTAAAGATCTTTTTATGGATGAAACAGGGCAACTTCAGATGAAGGTAAACCGGCTACTTTGTATAAATCTGAGAAGAGACAGGAACTTATAGATGGAGGTTATAGGATACATGGAAGCTCGGGAGACCAATGGAGTGATTTGTTGGGTTTTGCAATAGGAACAAGATCCTTTAAACTTCCAAATCCTATGTATTACATCTTGTGATTTTATACAACAATATAAATGCTCCAAAATTTCATGTTTGTATAACTTCCAATTCATGTATTTGCTTCTATATCGTGTAAGTGTAAGTTGTCATTAGGTTTTGTACGGATAAAATGTGTTTGAATAAATGATGTTTTTTTTTGAGAAAATGTTGACATATTTATGAAATGAAAGGAAAAAACAAATTAGGTCACAAGGAGAAAGAGCACCTTGATCTGGTAGCTTATGTATATGTGTTTCATTCAATTTCAAGAAAATAATAATAACGGTAATACCTTTTGGGGTTAAATTATAGGGGATATGGAGTAAATTGGCAGTATTTAAGAAAATAACCAATAACTATGTATTTTGTTTCTTTCGGAAAATGACCAACATTTACAGCATGAATCATTTCGGACCCGAAATCAGGTTTGGTGGTCCCCATATTTATACCTTGCTTCCAAAATGTGGTACCATATGTAGAGTAGCATTTTGGACTCATCGGTTGTTTGATGAAAATTGGCTTTAGCTGGTGAAGAGGTTGTGGTGTTGTGAGTATGTTTTCTCTTTCTTGTATTTTTATATTAACATTTTATCAACTTAGTGTAAAATCGTAAGTTGGAAAGAAAAAACATTGTGTGTAATATGATGATCGTGTTCGGAACACGGAAACAAGTCCGACATTCGATGAACTTAGGGTAAAAATAAGTAGTTGAGTAATCGTCGACACTTAGGCTTACTTGGCATTAATATTGTTGATAGTTAGTATTGTTTTGGTAGGAATGTGTCTAGAACACGAAGAATTGTGTTCGTCTACTGCTTCCAAAACAATTTTTGATAACTTGTTTTACTATTATGTGAGCATGACCTTGTATATGAAGTTGTAGTGACGATGACCTGCTAGGCCACAACCTACCCTAAGAGGAGAGACTTTTCAAGGCGTCCTGTTTTGCGAGGTGGTTGTATGTCCCCATGGCGTGGAAAGGCACCCATTGCTCATCCATTACATTTTTTTTCAAGGAGGTTATTATAGATCCACGGTCTGATGTGGATGAACTATTCTTTAGCTAGGTGACTACAAACTCTACTTTAATAAGAATGTATTTTGCCTGATAATAGGTTTTTGTTTTAATGACTATTTCCTATTATGGTATGTTCTTCGAGCTTAAGTCATCCCGGGATAGCTTTGTCTAAGTTAAGCCTTAGAATCACAGCAAAGAAAAACTGACGTCAATCGTCGTCCGGGAGGTGGTTTCGGAACGAAGCTCCGACGGTCTAGTTAGTGGTTGTATGGTAGAATTAGGTTTAGGTAAGGGATAGAGAATGAGGCGACCCCTTCTTCTGGAGAAGAAAGGTTCATTTTATACTTGTTGTCCTCTACGCGTGATCCTGACATGATCTTTTGTCCCGTCTGGGCCGACAGGACGTGGATGATTCCTATTGGCGGATTGTGCACCACTAAAGGTTATTTGCTATTGGTGCAGAACTAAAAGAGTACATCGTCCTAGGTGCTACACTTGTCGCTCTGGGGAGTGGCCAATACTATTTTGGCTTATTTTAGACCGAAGTTTCTTGTCCTGAATTGGACCTTGGCGTTGGAGCGTCGAGGTCTGAGTGTAAGGTCACGGGGGTGAGAGCCCGGGACTAATCACTCATGTTAGATGGCGACCGTTATCTAGGTCGTCCTTTAGATAACCGTTATGTTATCTTTGATGTATTCCTAGGAGGATATGTTAACAAGTCCCCTAAGCTTAACATCGGATAACACAAAATGTTAACGGTCTAGCTTAAGGTTGTATAACTCTAAGTACAGGCCCAAAATACATGCTGACATGGTGAATGTTAGTGACTTTCATGATGTATTTAATAGCTCACTTGATGAGCTATTTGGTGAGGATGTGGTACAAATGTCCCTTCTCTACATATTGGAAAGTGGTTTTGTGGCAGATACCCTCGTGAGCTGGCGAATGACGAATTCCTTGCACTTTTATCCAATAGTTATCAGTTCAATATGTATCATGTAATTTACCATTTTAATTAGTTGCAATTTATTATTTCTTTTATCTAATTTATGGATCTATTTTTCTGCCATTGTACCATAGGACAAGGTGGTTAGGGATTTCACATAAGAACATATGTTGAGAGTGTTTCACAAAACCAAGGACCAGATTCACCCTACCGATCAAAGAATAATCTAGCGACACACCTACATCATACAAATGTTTATTATGTGGAATTAATGTTATTTTTTTTAGCATCATTATGTTGCTAATACTTTGACATCTTAATGTGATAGATATGAATTCTGGGAACGTTTCCACAATGTAGGAAATTTGGTAACCAAATATCGGGTGTGATCCCTCAAGTCATTACGTTGTTGAGGCTTAGATGGTTAGTCTCTTGATTATTCATTTTGGGTTAGAGGGATGGGAAGGGGGTTTGTCACTTGATTCTTCATATTTTTTGTTTTGAGCCTCACAAAATTGGAATGCTTCAGTAATGGAATATTGGAATTGGGCTTCGGGAATATTAGACAGATACTTATATTTTTATTATTAGAGTGTGTGTTATGTAAATTTGTCTACTATATACAAACATGTATTATGTCGATTATGAGATATACAAGATACCCTTTTGTTAAATTTTATATGGTATCGGAGCTAGGAATACCCTAGTCTCAAATTTGCCGCCACCGCTCATACCTAAGTGACTCACATTCATAACTTCTTTTTCTTTTTTTATTTTCCCTCCAAACAAACAACAACAATCGGCCCTAATGGTAGTCCCTCTCGTAGCCTTCTTTTCAATCGAGAAAACTACACACAACTATCACAATTTCGGTTTTAAATTGTCCCCTACAAACTATGGATATTGGAAGGCTATGATTCAACCGTTCCTAACTATAAACAACTTATTTGGATACGTTGATGGCACCATCTCGTGCCCTGTACCGCTGATCACTGCATCATCCAGAAAACAAGGTGAAGCCGCTACCTCTACATCAAACCCCAATCATGCAATCGGGATAGCAAACGACGCTCACGTCCATATGCTGCTCTTGTCAACCATTTCAGAATCGTCATTTCGACATGTGCAGGGTACTACTTCTCGCGATCTTTGGTTGGCTCTTAAACGTGCCTATGCACCTCATACCGCATCAAGAGAATTCACACTAAAAATTTAGTTGCTAAAAATCCAAATGAAGGGAGACGAGACCTTTGCAACCTATCTCACTAGAGCATAGGAGTATGCCAATGCGCTTTCTAATATTGGACAACCTACATCAAAAAAGACATTGTTATGTTAATTGTTGCAGGTCTTCGAGAGGAATACAATGGGGTTAAACAGAGCCTTCTTGCTAGACAATTAACGGATGTTGTTTCAGAACTCCTTGGAATATTGGCTAATCATGAGTTCATCATGAGTTCTTGATTCACAAATCTGTTCCAGATGTTACCCATGTTTAAGCATTCACAGCTACAAGAGCAGCCGATTCTTCTCTTCAAACTAATACTGTTCAGGCCTTGTAATAACTTGTTTCGTGCCTTGGTTTCCAACTACAGCCGATTTCAAACACATCATCAACACCTACTTCTTAAGCCTTTATAGAAACATATCCGGTCCTCTTAATAGCAATTGTAATCGAGGAGGCTACAACTCATGTGGTCGTGGCGGTCGTGGTAGCAATGCCAACAACAACTTTAATCGAAATCAAGGAAGTGGAAATCGAAACCAAGGTTACTTTAGTTGGACTTCTAACCAAAACACAGTTTATGGCACATGTAACATGTGTGGAATTGGTCATGTTCCATCACAATGTCCAAACTACGACCCATCCACTTTTAGAACAAGACAAACTTCTGCTAATTATGTAGATCTTTGTTCACAATCGTCAACTTATTGGCTCCCGGATACAGGCTCAAACAACCATGTTGAACCTGATATGACGGGTTTCAATTCAGCTGAATCCTACTATGGAGATGAAAATTTGCATGTTGGCAACGGTAAGGCCCTTCCTATCCTATACATTGGTTCTTCCCAACTTTATTCACCAAACAAAACCTTTTACCCAATCAATATCCTTCATGTTCCTGAAATTAAGAAATGTAACACCCTGTTCAGGATCATTCAGTGATTCAGGGTCATGGTCCAGAAGTCGATTATGGAAATGCTTTAGGCCTTAAGGAGGCGATGTTTAGACCTTTTGGAAGGAGTGAATGATGGTTATGAGATCTAAACCTTTAAATTGTGTTTTGGGACAAAGGGTATAATGAGAAAAGTCATAGGTCGGGTTCTTGCATGAAATATGGATTTTTGTTCGAGAATTTTTTTAGTCTAAGATATTTAGATACTATTTTAGATCTCTTCAATACCTTCTCCTGGATATAAATATCGTCGAAATCAGAGTTGAAACGAAGAAATTATGACCTTTTGAAGTTAGGATGGTTTCGGGTTAAGTCATGTACGATGGGCATACGGGGAAGTTCGTTGGGCATACTAGGGCATTGATATGTGCATATATATATATATATATATATATATATATATATATATATATATATATATATATATATATATATATATTACATCATATCTTAATACTTTTAGCTATAATTATGCTTATTATAGAACAAAAGGTACTTATTATGTTTAATATCTTTTATGTAGCATAAAAGACATGTTCGGAAGCAACATGGAAGCTGGAAGCAGGAAAATGCAAGCTTAGGCAAGAAGAAGACACAAGAAAGATGTTGTTGGACAGCGTGACCCCTCGTCAGTATTTTGACCATATCTCATGACTCGTAACTCCGATTGAAGAGATTCAAAATGATCTGAAAACTAGACACAATTTCAGATGACTTTCGTGTTTTGAGAAAAGTCGTATTTTCAACCACCGCGACGTGGTGAATGGAATCTTCTTGATTCTTAGCGTCGACTTGGAGAATACGGGATAAACTTGAGGACCACGACGTGGTGCCTTTGCCACATCGTGGTGTCGATATTTTTGGTAACTATATATATCTCGTATATTAGGTCGATTCCAAGGGGAGAGGGTTGAAGGCTGCGACTATTAACAAAAAATACCCTTCCAAGACCCCTTTGAGGGTAGAATTCAACTAGAGATCAAAGGATAAAAAGATTGGAACAATAATATGAACACATATTAGACAAGATATGTACAGCTCCTAACAGCCCATTTTCTTCTACTTACAACCTTTTTTCTAATGATACTAATAGCTCCTAACAACTTCCAGTTGCAATACATCGAGTCATTGCTTGTAAGCAAACAACTGACAAGCTTGCTTCATAAAGTGAGTAATCATGTCTCTTTTTTTTTATTTGCCTGGTCTATAGCTTTTTCCATTTCCTATCCTCATGTTTGACAATGGCAAGGTGTTTCAAACAGTTCAACATAAACAAATTCATATAAAAATGAAGTGGAAACTATTATAATTTCTAAATCTGCAAGGAATTGATATTAATTTTGCATATTAAAGTATTGGATTTCAAGTCAAAGTAAAAGAATAGTCGAATTTAACCAAAAAAAATCATAACTTGCAAAATTTGGAGCCGTTTTAGGGTTAATTAACCATAGAATTGAATTTAACATAACAATTCGATACAAAAGCACTTGACTATTGATCTCAGCAGTTGATTTTACTAAACAAAGTAGGATTATGCAAATGATCGATAATGAATCGAACAAAAAGAGAATTGATTTGATGATAAATCAGAACTTAAATCTGACAGAAAATTCAAAATCGTAGCTATGGAGAAGAAGCATGAACAAAATAATCAGAAAAATCATAAGGCGTATCCCCATTTTCTTAGCAAAACAAGTACCTGGATGAGAAGAGGCAGAAGGCGTCGACAGAGGAAGGGTATGGCAAGGGCACAAAGTGGAAAGCGTATCCCCATTTTCTCAGTCAGCTAGTTTCCCCATTCTATCTGAATCAGACCTTTATTACCCAGTCATATGCCCAAAGTTGGATTAACAAACATGCTTTGCTGACCGAGTCAACCAAAAACGACTGACACGACTCAGTCAGACGTATATCAAACAGGACCTTAGTGAGTTTCCCCAAAATACCCCACACAACAAACATATAAGCATGCCTATCGGGTCCTCGGTCATCAGACTGGATTGCCCTGCACACTGGGTCCACATTCATCATACTGGATTACCCCTGAGCCCACATCATAAATCTGGATTGCCCACCCGGCCCTCAGCTTATGTCTGGATTACTCCCGAGCCCACATCTTCAGTCTGGATTGCACTCCAGACCCTCAACTTATGACTGGATTGCTCTAGGGTTTATTGGCTTCCACACAAAGCAACATCACCTCAACCCAACATCACCATGTCAACATATAAACAATCAAGAAATCAAGAAGGCACATAAGCACAGACAACTATGAATCTACATGCCCACTGCCGCCTACTAGACCCCTCACAACACTGCTCCGCTACCATTTAATCTCTATCGAATGCATAGCCACAAGTAACCAGAGGTGAGATAGCCACCCGAACAGATGATCCTATTCTAGAGCCACAACCAAACGAGGAACATGCAAGAAAACCTAGATCAAGAGTTCAGGCTATCCTACATGGCTACCTACAACCCTAGGACATTCCACTAGATGATAACCAACCTACAGGTACTCCAACCAACATACCACTACTGTTGCATCTTAACACACACACACACACATACATATATATATATATATATATATATACACACACACACCAGATCATTACAACATAATAATATCCTAAATACAAGGAAACATAACCAATCTTCAAGGAATGCATAACCATATGTACCCATAGGTGAGATATACACCCAGACAGATGATCATACTCTAAAGCCACAACCAAACGAGGAATAGGCAAGAAAGCCTAGATCAAGATTCCTCGGTCTATCCTACGTGACTACATACAACCCTTAGGGTAGTCGTCTACTAGATGATAACCAAAACTAGTGGTCCAACATTGGTGCTTTCGACCTACAGGTATAGTGATGAAAAGTCACCAGAAACAAAGAACCCAGAAAATACTGCAACACGTTTCCCTTTTTGCACTGCTTGCTCCCACGAGCCCTCTAACACCAAAACTTGAAAGAATCTTAATCAATAACCCAAATCCTTTAAGTTTGACTTACTTGTCAAAAAGTCAACGATAAATAAGTCAAGTGGACATCACGACGTGACAATCCATTGGTCACGTCATGAGCCACTAAAAGACAAAATAGTCGCGGTCCCTCGATTCTCACGACGTGATAGGCATAGTCACACGTCGTGAGAACCGTCTGAATGACATTTTGATGCATTAAACCCCTTAATCCATTATGCCACTAATCCACCTTCCCCAGAAGGCTTCTTAACACCTTAAGAACCATAAAAATCGATGTTTTAAGGTCTTGTGTGTCCAATGCAAGACTTGAGCTCAAATTAGGGCATTTATGAAGAAAATGAGGTCAAAACCTCAAGCATAAGCTCAAACATGACCCAAACTTATCACCAAGGGACTATAAGGACCCATAAAGTTGCTAACTTTATGGAGTCCCAACACTCTAACTTATCTAACCATAGACAATCATGCATAAAACCCTAGATCTAGCAACAAGTAATCATAAAGCTTGAATCTTTGTTACTTACAAAGGTCAAAAGATGTTCATAGAAGATGCAAATGAAGCTTCCACACTGAATCTATGCTCCAAAGGTGATATTTTCTTCTTCAAGCCACCAAAACACCACCAAAAGCGCAAGAATCACAAGGAGAGGCTAGGGCGACGAAGGAGGCTGATAAGGAACCCTAAAGTGAAGTTTATGGGGTATAAATACGAATATAGCATTAAAAGATCACAGGCTTGGGCTACAACTCGTCTCACGTCGTGAGCACCACTGTCTCACGTCCTGACCTCAATTAAATTCGTGTTTTCATTTATTCCCTTATCACATTGGTACCTCTCTATGGTCATGTTGTGACACCCAGTTTTACCCAAAAACCATGTTTTTGACTCCTTGATTCCCTAAACCGATCCATTCTGGAAATTGGATGGTACACAATGTCTGACGAATGGACTTCAACCACCATAATTCTAATCAATTTAGAAGGACAAAAAGAAATTTGGTAATAATCTTGTACCTACACCTAATGAGACTAATTGCACGATACTCACTTATAGTGAGCGGATCCAATACATCTTTAAATTAAGTGAGCCGCAATCCACAAGTATCTACAAAATTACACAATATACCCAACAACCTAACATAATACAAAACACATCTTTATAAACTTACAATTAAACCCTTGTACTTATAGGAAATGTTAAGTTGACACCTTTTCTTTTATATATTTCAATACCCCTACTCAAACTTAACATAAAAAAACTTCTATTTTTATTAAATGGAACCAGTAAACTAATTCTTTTAAATAGAAAACCATGATGCAAGGAAACATATGATTTTGTTAAGATATCTGTATTTTGATTTGAAGAACAAATCTTAGTGATTTTTAAAGCCCCATTAGATATCTTTTCTTTAACAAAATGAAAATCAACTTCAAAATGCTTTGTTTTTTTTATGGAACATTGGATTTAATGCAAGTTTGCTTGTAAACTCATTGTCATAGAAACATCAACACCAGTTAATTTTTTAATACCCAAATTATATAAAACTTTAAGTGTCCAAACTATTTCACATATTACGAACCTAAAGCCATGTACTTAGATTCAGTAGAAAATCTAGAAACAATTGCATGTTTCTTGCTTCTCCAGGAAACCAAGGAATTACTAATATGAACAAAGTATCCAGTAACGAATCTTATTGAAGAAAGGCATTTTTCCCATTCAACATCCACAAACCCCTTCAAGTTAAAATAGTCAGATTTGGTTATACAAATACCATCAGCAGGACTACCCTTGAGATATTTAAGGATTCTAAATGCAATATCTAAGTGTGACTTACGGGGTTTATGTATAAACTGACTCAAGATCTAAACACAATAAGAACTATTTGGTCTATTTATAGTAAGATAAATTAATTTTCCAATTAATTTTTTTAAAATTCTGTAAGATTATTAAGAAAACGAACTTTATTATCATCACACTCTCTACTAGGAACAAAATTAACTTCAAGAGGAGTTAAAAAGAGGTTTACAACCAAGAGAACAATATTATGAAAGGGCTCTTGTTTCAGTCGATACCGGAAGATGTAATCCTCCAAATCGGTAATCTGATAACCAGGAAGGAGATGTGGGATGCTATTAAGACATGCAACCTGGCGGTTGATTGAGTGAAAGAAGAAAGACTCCAAACTTTAATTGTTGAATTCAAAAGCATGAAGATGATAGACACCTATACAATAGATGATTACGCTGCAAAACTATCAAGAATCGCTTAAAAATCAACTACCCTAGGAGAGTTCATGATGGAAGAAAAACTTGTAAAGAAATTTCTCATAAGCCTTCCTAGGCGATTTGTTCATATTGTAGCAGCTCAACTCTTAAGCTGGTGCTAGACCTTAAAATGATTGGATTTAAGGACATGGTTGGACGTTTAAAAACCTATGAAGATAGGATCAAAAGTGAGGATAAAACATATGAAACACAAAGAAAACTACTCTATGTTAAGGTTGAATCTTCCAACAGGAACAACGAATCAAAAAGAGGTAGAGGTCATGATTCAAGCTATTGAGGTCGTGGTCATGGGGGTGGCCATGGTCGTAAATGACAAAATATGAAAAAATAGATGCGAGGAGTCTTTAGAGAGCGAGGGTATGGAGTCCTCTGTGTGTTGTAATTGCGCAATAAGTGAGACTAAGATTTTTGATGGTGTCGCAGTCTCCAGAGGATTAGAAAGTGTATCATAATTAACTTCAACAATGTTAAGAGGTCTGGAGTGGAATGGTATATCATTCTCCATAATAAACATTGTTTCGTTGACTGGAGGAGTTTTCTAGATATAGAAATCATCAAACTTTACCTCAAAGCTTTCTTCAATTATCCATGTTGTTTGGATCAGAACCCCGTAGACAACCTTGTTTGTTGAATATCCTAAGAATATTCCTTCGACAGGTTTGGGTGCAAACTTGCGTAGATGGTCCTCGTTGTTGACCACAAAACACCTGCAACCAAATATATGAAAGAAACGAACATTGGGTTTATGATTGTTCCAACCTTTGTATGGAGTTTTGTTGAGGTGTTTGGTGATGATGCTCTGGTTCTAAACAAAGGAAGTTGTTATGACTACTTCTGCTAAAAAGTAGAGATGCAAGTTTGTAAAGTTAAGCATGGACCTAGTAGCTTCTATAAGAGTTATGTTCCTTCTTTTTACCACGTCATTCTGTTGCAGTGTGTATGGTGTCGAAAAGTTGTGATTGATTCCCTTGGACACCAAATAGTCATTCAGAAGTCGATTGTGAATTCTATTCCGTTGTCACTTCGTATATTTCTGATGGGAAACTTGTTCTGCAATTTTATTTTCTTGATGAAGTTGATTAAGGTCTGTGGTTTCTCATATTTCAGTCTCAAGAAGAATACCGTTGTGAAACAAGTATAACCATCGATGATGAACAAAATGTACTTCTTAGGATGGAGACTTGCTATAGTGGATAGACCGCAAAGATCAATGTGAACTAGTTCCAACGGTTCAGCAATTGAGGAATCTACAACTAACGGATGACTTCCCTTTGTTTGCTTACCATAATCACAAGCAGTGCATAAAATGTTATTGTCAAATTTGAGGAGAGGCAGTCCTCGCACCATCTCTCCAGTAACCATGTTATTGATATACCGAAAATTAGCCAACTAACATCGGAGACTACTTTTGACAGAAAACAAAATTGAGGTTTATTGATGATGAGAGAAATGTCTAATGGGAACATTGTTCCTGCAGCCATTGATTTAATTAGACATCTTATCTATCCTTCATCATGATGTTAGTGGTATTCATCGTCGAATTTAACACTATGACTAACTCTGTAGAGTTTCCCAATGCTTATCAAGTTGTGTTATAGACCTTCAACAAAGGTAACCATTTGTATTGAAAAATTCCATTCGTCAAAACCCCATATCCTCGTACGGTCTCATTTGCATCGTTTCCAAAAGTTATGTGACCACCATGTGTGACTGTCCTAAAGTCATGAAGGTATTCCAACCTTCCTGTCATGTACAAGGAGCAAGCGCTATCAATCAACCATTATGTTTATGGTCCTCCTTGTACATTATGTGCACAATCATTTAGCTATCTTGGGCACCCAAACTTGTTTGGGGCCCACAACTACATAGAAAAATTTCCTAAAATATGTATGAGAGGATGTAGTTATGTGTTGCAGTAGTGGTGTGTAACTTATTGAGTTTGGATTGAGGATTGTTCTTTTCCTTCCACACTAGATCGGTTTTGGATCCTAGATTTTTTGGTTTTTCCCTATGAACAATCTTGGACCTAAAACCATTTTTCTTTTTCCAGATTCTCTTAGGAGCATAGTGTGAGGATTTAACAGGTGGACAAGCACTAAAGTAAAGTTTCTTTTCATTTATCCATATGGTGTTTTTATTGGCTTCTCTCTCAGGACATAAGTCTTAACCTTGTCATGACTATTTCTGAAGTGTAAATTTCCTTTGTTTCAGAACGGATGACTAACAACTGTGGTGTTGTTAGTCTAGATAGTTTTTAGCTTTTGGCTATTTTAAGTGTCCTTTTCCTTTTGATTGACAAAAATATTTTCATCAATCACAACTTTCTTGAGTTTTTGGTCAGTGGTCTTGTTTAGAGGAGTAACAATTGCGGTGTTGTTATTTGTGAATCCCCAAATTCACGGTCATTTTAAAAATTTTATTTATGCTTATTTATAAATCAGAGTATCATTTTTGAAAAGTAGCATTGCGGAATTTGTTCCTAGAAAAACATGATAATAATATCATAAAAGCATTTCCGAAGAAATGTATTTTATTTATTTAAAACATTGGGATGTCATCGTCAATACAGAAACATAAGCATAAACAAACCTTACACTCATTTACACTAATGATTTACATCTCCTTTAATCTCTCAGTGTAATGTGTCTTCGTATCGATACATGTGATACAAATAAACTGAGTGGGTCAGGTTGGGAAACCTGGTGAGTACATAGGGTTTTCAACCCACAATAATATAGTTATTATGTTTCATCATCAAACAATTAGCCCAACTTCCCATCTCCATTACATTCTTTATTCTTAAGGATCTACCCTAAGGATCATCTATTCTTTATTCACTCATTCCTAAGGATTGTCCTAAGGAATAGGCACGAAGTCCATCGCTATTAGGGTTTATCTAACAGACACTAAGTCCATAGCTTCCAATGTTATCTGTTAGGCACTAAGTCTATAGTTGCCAATATTCATCAGTAGGGCACTAAATCCATAACTGCCATCGTTCATTTGTAATGCATTAAGTCCATAGCTTCCATGGTTTTTAAAGTACACCTAGTGAACATATCGTTCACACCTACAGGTTGCTAGCCTACTAACGTTCTACTGGACTGTCTAGAATAGTCTGTGGTCACAATCTATACTCTGCTACATGACTAGATCATCGCTTGGGTCAAGGCTTCTCGTCATCTTTCACCTGTCATCATCTATATCATCTTTCATCTCTCATCTTTCATATACCCATCTTTCCCAATATACTTATAGGTATATAAATACATATACAATTTAAATCAAGTAAAACATGTATAAATCGTTCATCTAGCATAGATATCAGGAACATAGATAATAAGCGCATATAACACGTATTATTATTAAATACTTCATATCTATGTGTAATATGAAAGTAACTATGCACTCACTTGTTAAAGTGATGACTCCAAACTCGGGCAGTGCTTCGCTTCTAACACTTTGGTTTTCCTTCGACGAAACCTAGTATCATTATCACTAGATTTTAGTCTAATATTTATTGTGACTAATTGTTATTCTAGATTTAGGGGTGATATTGTTTTATAAGTGTTAATCAATACTTTTCAACTACTATGTACAGACAGGTGTGTAGACATGAAACACCGGAGGGCAGGACCATTTTGGCATTTAAGCTGTTCTGAAGTCCAACAACCCTATGCGGCCCTTCAAACCAGATTCCCCGTACCGCGAGCAGCTAAAAGGTATTATAATAACACTTTGTATAATTTATAATACTTAGCACATATATTGTTTATAGGTTCATAATAACGATAATGAACTTAAACATAAGCTATACTTAAATCAGGGTAAGCATAACTCACTTGCAATGAAGATTAGCTAGGAGCTGGGCTCAGCGGGGGCAGAACTGAGCCAAAACCTCTTTTTCTCTGATCCTTCTGGCGCTTTGGGACTCGCTTATAGTACTTGGGAATTACTAGGGAATGGGAGGGGTTAAGAAGGATGTTTGAGAGAGAAAGAATGAGAAAGTTGTGAAGAAATGAGGTGATCCTTGTATCTGTTTATAGGTTGCATCTTCAGACTATGTTGGACGTAACCTTGAAGTACATTGTGCGTACGAGGCTCTACGTTGTACGAGCGAGGGGTGGGTATCGGCATCCGAAGCAAAGCCGTGGGGAGAAAGGGAGGGTCAGGATAGTGTCACATGTCAACCTCGCTTCCTCTCATGATATAATTAACTTCTAAATTACGTAACTTTCACATCCGAGCTCTGTTTTTCGATGTTTTTTTATATCCACACGTAGCTATCGACAAGATCTACAACTTTCGTTTAGACTCCGTCGTCTAATTTTGACTTTATTTTTAAAGTTATATTTTAAAAAGCTTAGACAAATAAAGTCCGTTAAAATTTCATAACTTTGTCATCCGACGTCCGTTTTCGACTGTCTTTATTTTGTTGAGATCCAATTAACGAGATCTTCATTTTTCATTTGGGTTTTGTTTGCTAAAAATCGATCGATCTAAAATTCGATTTCCGGGATGTGCACTACTATGCTAAATCTTAGAATAATCATAACTTCCTCATACAAAGTCAAAATTTGGATGTTTTTTTATGTATGTTCTCGTTTTAACATATACTATAACTTTTTGTTTATATCCCTAAGGCTAAAAAGTAATTTATCAAAAATTCACTTTTTACGTTACGTGGTGCCGTGTCGGTTTAGCCGTAAAACTTCGACGGATAATAACTTTTTCGTTATAACTCGGATTTTAATGTTCTTTATATGTACGAAATCCTTCTGACATATACCTGATTAAGATTATTCATTCTAAATAATCTTCTATCAAAAAGTCGTTTTTAACTCTTAATATCATAAATTGACTAGCCCGAATCCCCGAGCGTTATATTATTCTTTACAGCTTTGGAACTATGAGGCTTTGAAGGACTTGGTGACTTGTTAGGACTTTTGAACTTTTTTCCTTATCGAGTTTCTGCAAAGATTCGATTTTGACAAAAGTGTTTTGTGTAGAGTCGTTTTGAAAGGATTTTTCTACCACATAGTTTGATGAAAAGTTTTTCTTTGAAAATTTTGAGGTTTTTTTGTAACCTTGGGATTTGACTCAGCCTACCTTTTCTCGATGTGATATTTAATTTCAACTTTAAAGGCATGCTTGCCTCGTCGTTTGGTGATAAAATGTCAGATTTGTTCAAATTTGGTCTTTTACTTTTGAAATGCTTAGACGTCGATATAAGTTTGGGTGAGGAGTCATCAGAACTATAAAGTTCATGACATCGAGAGCACTGTCCAATTTAAAAATTTTCCATTCCTACTCCTTGTGGAAGAGCTTGGATCTTTGTGGTTAACTTAATAGAGGTCTCCAATGAGACTTTTGTTAAAGGTGAATACTGAGATACTGGAAAGAGTGCAATACTCATATCTTTGGAGATATTTGTTTTTTGTGGGTAAGTCTGGTGCTTTGAAAATGATCTCCTCGTTAACATCAAATTTTGGAGACATGTTTGGACCTTCTAAAATGATTTCGTTATACACTTCAGATCCCGAGCTATGATAAATTGTTCCAATGATAAGTATTAAATAGCAACTTTCAGAGTTTCCCGATGTTTCTGGGACAAGCTCCTCTATCAAATAGTTATTGCTTAAGTTATGAAGTTTTCCAAAATGACATTGAATATCTTGAGTGTGAGTCTTGTCATTAGTTAGAAGCTGGAAACTCCTGTCAGATGCGACATAGGGGTGTTCGACATCAGACCATGAAGGAGATTTTTCTCTGGTGGGATAGCCATTGGACCATCCCCAGTTATAGGTGTTGTCTTTAGATCTATTGTTCATGATATTTCATTATCATAAAATCATTTTGCCACGCACCCTAAAGTGGGAAAATACCAACATATACTTGTTGGGTTTTGAGCATTCTAACACTCCTATGGTGTGCATGCAACCCTATAAACCTTGGATCTATGTTTTCTCTATTATACATGCAAATAAGAACTTTACAAGGCTTTAATCCTAACTAGCATATTATGAAGCTCTTATACTACAAAGTACTAGTTAGATGACATACCTTTTGATGTAGCTTGATGTCTTCAAGCTTTAAGAGCTTAGCCCCAATAGTGTGGAAGCCTCAAGTGGAATCACAAATCACCAAAACACCTTGGAAGACTTTGAGAATAAGAATACTTTGGTTCTCTCTAGTGAAATTGGCTAGCCTTCTTAGTGTACCCACACTAGTGCCAATTTAACCAACCAAGGACATCTTTATATAGTATGGAAATTAGGGTTAAAACCATGACCTTTCATTTCATATGATCCATGGGTTAAGCACTCCATGGACTATCCATGAAAGCTTAGCCCAACCTAAATGAACTTGGCCCATTCCATATATATAAGAGTCCATATTTAATTAGTTCATTTTGATCACTTAATTAATTATAAATTAATTTTTGATCAATACTAATTAAATAATATGATTATATAGTAATATATTAGAACTTATAATATATTAATACAAATCATAAATATACTATTCTCAAAAGACTATCCATATAAATTGTGTCGGTGAAGTGCAACCCAAATGGACCATGCCGGGTCGGGTCAAGTACATACCAAATATAGTTATGGACTTAGACATTAATCCAACAGTCTCCCACTTGGATAAGTCTAAAACTATTATTGAGTATGACTTCAAAAACCAACTGGCAATCGTAGCTCTTAAAGCCGTTGTCGAACTCTGATCTTGTCAACGAACTCTGACCTTTGTCAATGACTTGTCCATTAGATAAGGGATCATATATTCCTCCATTCTAGATATCATATGGACTGAGACATGGATTATAATCATTCTCTCTGTCCATTTGTTGTTTCCTGATTTCCGATTCATGACGACTGACTGATTGAACAAATCAAATCAGTCCTGGTTTGGCCAAGCACTCACATGTGTCATCATTAAATCATCGAGGGGCCCACAGATATCACTTTTATCCCGAAGGTAAAAGGAATGGATAAACTTCGACTCATATGGCTTGTTCTACTACTTGTTGAATCATACACAAAGGCACGTTTTATAACATCGAGTTACCAATGCGTTTTCGTGTAATCAATGTACTATCAACTCATAGTAACAACTCATATCTCTAGGTTTGAAGAATATAATATATTATCGTCTCATGATCACTCGTGATAAAATCCATGAAGTTATTCAAATGAGCGCGGGTTGAATCCAATACTCAGAACTTATGAGCACTCATGAGTGTTGTAGCACATCTTTGTCCACCAACTTGGACCTCTACAAGCCAACCCATGACAATCTTGATTCATATCTACTTCCAACATATAACCGACTGTGGATGGTTTGAATAACTTAGTCATTCCGGAAGAATAACCTAGTTATTATGGAAGTCAAAACATGCAAAGTGAAACACAAGAATAAATGAATATAATATGGTATAAAAACCTATGAATATAAATAAAACACTTTCTATTTATCACCATACTGATTACTCATTATTCATTATTTCGGTTTTATCAACTTTATACTTAAAAACAAAACACTAGGTGTCCCATGCTCCAAGCATTACACTATATTTTCTAAACAATAGCTTTGCCATACACCAAGTATGAACTATATGTTTGTCTATGATCTTTTTCTTTGTGAACTAGATCAATTGAACATAATTTTGATGATCCTCTTTTCACACTCCTAATTCCTTATCTTAAATGTAAGAATTCCAATTTCCTATCATTTATCCAAATCTGTTTAGATTTTAAACTTATATGCATGGTTCCTCTTGTAATGATTATGCACAAAGCCACAAAGGCTTGGCAACAATCATTACAGAGTATCCCAATGGAGAGCAATTCCATGGAAAAGATGTCTCATATTCAAAGCGCATTGCTTTGAACATGCTTCTTGCCTTAAGTTTTCTAATCTTACACAGATAACTTCCACTTATGGAGACAACTCCATACTCTCATTTTGACTATCACTTCTGAACAAGAGATGCCTCTTTTCAGATTATGTCAATATGGTCCTTCCAATATTAACAATATACTTCCAACTGTCCTTGAGCAACGAATCTTTGCTAAACCTTAGATTGTCCTCGACAATTTCTTAATCAATTTAGTCATATCCAATTCTAGACTTTTCCTTCTTAATGCTCCGAGCATTTTTGAAAAATTTAGAAATGATGAATATTATAGCACATGATTTGCCAAGTTCTCATAATTCAGATTATGAAAAGGGATGTCGTAATCATAATCGAATTTTAGAACGCAAATAATAGACCCATATATAGAATTTCCTTATGTTGAGCCATTCCAACATGAAATTCTTATATATATCCTTGACTAAATACGATTAAAACCTCAATCTAAGCTTTTAGATTTGAGATGAAGTATAATTTCCTCTCCCTTAATTATAGCAAAACAACTTTTTCAACCCCTGCAACCTCACGAATTGAAACTTTTGTTTTCTATAATTAACATTGCTAACTTGCAATTCTTATCATAATTATCATGCGCCCACTAACAACATAACACTTATGCTCCCACTAGCTTTGACATGTATCCAGAAAATAACTGGACCTCTAGAAGTCAATACTTTATTGACATTCTTACCAAAGTTTAGATTTCTGATACTAGATTGCTTTGATAAGGCTTTATCAAAATTATACACCGCATCTTAGATAACTCACAGGTGTGTCTAAACAATTTCATAACTATGAAAAGGTATGCCGTAATCATAATCTAAATTGTTTAGACCTTTGCCATTTCTCATAAGTCAATGTTAGTGTGCCGGTTAACCACGCACGCTCCACTAACGACTTTGAGAACTGCAAAAGTCACAATTGCTATCTACTTAAAATCTACTTAGTGAAAGAGTTTCCTTACCATCATTTTCATGAATCGAAGAGAAACCTTATGACACTTAGATTTTACGGTGTAAGTGTTCCTATCCATATGAATTTGTCAAAACCATAATCATGAGACTAGGTTAGTGACAAATCCAAACTCATATGGACTGAACTTATGCAATCTTAACTTCTTGCCACCTGGCAGTACAGAGCCTGCCATTGCTTCCAAGTAGTTATGCAAACAATTGAGAACATACAAAACTTCAAATGTATAGCCAACTCTAACTGGAATGGGCACAAAATATGTCAAGACGATAAGTTATGAACCTCTAGTTGTGTGCTAGTGATGAAATACAGGTTTTTATTCTTGATTACTTCTTGAAACCCTTTCAGGATTTTTTAGACTCCCACTGTCTCCTTGACCTATAAGACTTTCTTGCCAAATATTCAAGAGATAGTATGGATTCTAATCAAGACAGTCACTTAACACAATTAGCCTTAGTTGGTCTTTGTTTTATCCAAAACATCACAACTTACCAATTTCAAATGTACAAGAGTAGAAAACTTTTACTCTTACATTTGACAAGTGTTTTAAACCTTCTTTAAGACATGTCACTCAAGTTACAATCTTAGAGTATAACTCTATGAATTATTTTTGGAACGAAGTATGAATCATCTTCTTGATTTAACCACTTCAACAATTCATAACTCCTCTTCTTAACTATCATAATGCACTTAGAGGATGAATTGTGATAAGGTATCAAAATCATTAAGATGATCTTAAAACATGATACTAAAGTACTCTCCCAACTTTTCAGATTTGAGAAACTTTTATCCTTCTGCCTAATTGATTCTTCATATTCGTTCTGCCATACATCGGAATTTTTCCAATGTATCAGAATTACACTTAAACTTGTAAGTGTAACCATATTTACTAAACCTTAGTAAATCATGACGAATAGTCTTATCCATCTTTTGTGGTAGACTTTGACAAGTGTACAAGAAAGTGTACTTGATCCCTTAGTCCTTCTCTTGACTCACATATACATGTGAACACGGAACTAGTATTACTTTTCCAAAGTTGAAAATTCTTACACATCACACTCAACACCATGTATGATTCCAAGTTTCGGTCCAACTGAAACTTGGGTGATGAGAATATTTTCTTATTTGGTAAATTTAGACACTACCACAAATGAAAGAATCAAATTCAGATTTCCAATATTTCTATAAACATACAAATATCAAGTTTTCATAAATGTCATTGTAAGGAAATAAAATAAAGTAAAACAAACTTTTATTTATTTTAAAATGCAGAAGAACTTTTTCCTTACAATGTAATTTGAAATGAAAACTATGTTATTACATGTGTCCTAGCAATCTATCATAACTCCTAATAAGTAGCTCAAGAATCTGATCTTCAATCAAGCGATAGAAATCCATCTTCGCGGTCAGATTCAACATACTCTTTCTTTAAGTTTCCTTCACTTTTCCTTTGATTCTTAAAACATCATCATGTGACCCAGTCACATCATGTAATAAGAATCTCAGAATAGAAACATAATCGAGTTAGATAGTGGACTTTACCTGAAGTAGAGTCAAACTTCTTGACTTTACCAGCCTTATGATCTTTCAGGTAAATTTGGCAGCTTTGCAACCAATGCCCCTTCCTTTGGTAAGAGAAACATAGGGACTCTTTGGGAATGGCAAATGGGACTATCACAGACTTAGTCTTCTCTTTACCATTTGGTCAACCGAGTTGACTATGACCGATCCCTTTCCATTGAGTAGAGAATGCTTTTTCTGGATTTCCAGTGTCACCGTTTTCAATGTCCATAAAGTTTTGGGAAATCGATCTTCTAATCAAATTTGTTTTACTAGCCTTCCAAATCATTGTTGATTCAGTAGCACCAAGCAAATAGATAAGATCGTTAAGGGTCTTGTCATAGTCTGTTTCATAGGAGTCCCAAAGGAACTTACTATGTGACTTAGAAAGTGACTGAACCACTAACTTTCTCAAGACTTTGACACCCAACTCTCCCGGTTTGTCAATATGTGACTTCATCTCCAAGATGTGATCACACCTAAACCTTGCCTTTCCAATAGGGCTTGAGTGACCTTGAACTTGTGGGTTAGGGAGAATAATTGGAAGAGGTGGAGGAAGTGAAGTTCCAAGACATTTGGGAAGATCATAGATGTCTGAACTAGACATCTACAATGGGAGAAATTCAAGTACAGTTGATCTAAAGTCCTTAATATAACACCCAATATGAAATATTAAGGCTACGACCCAACAAACTATTTTATAACTTGGAAGAGGGATGTCGTAATCCAAGCTATAGAATATTTGAAGGTAGGTGAATGAAGATTTACCAATTTCCACCATGAAAAATGAAATAAATTATTAGGTTTTTAAATGGATTTGAAACTCCTAGATCTTTTGAGATTCATTGAACTTTTCAAAGGCATTTTTCAATCTCGAGTGTGCCCTTCAGGTTTTGTGACTGGGATGCCGAGGATCACAAAACAAGGTGTGAAGTAACCATGCAAATTACTTGGTACCCTTAAGTGTTTACCCCTCAATCGATGTGTCGGTTAACCACACACGCTCCATCAATACTATGTTAAACATTAAGTTACCCTTTGCCTACCTTGTGAAATACGAGTTAGTGTGCCGGTTAACCACACACGCTCCACTAACCGACTTAAACAAAGTGCAAAGTGTAATTTCATGGATTAGCACCTTATTCACATTTTCCTAAGTAACTAGGATTGGGTATTTATAAAAGGTGTAGTTACTTAGTATTTATCATTAATACTTTTAATGAAGGGATAATTTATAGTCTTTGTCCTACCCGTTCGGCTAACGACCCTCCACCAGTCAAGGAAGCGGTGGGTGAGAGTGGACACCCATTAAACTGCCAATTTATAGGCAGTAACCTTATACCCCCCTTATAGACCAGCTTCGTGAATGAGGCCTACTAATGGTAAGACTGACTTTACTCGTATACATGTATATAAATATTATTAATACTTATAATATTATAAAGTATAATGGTTGAATTTTAACTTTTAAAATTCTAAGGGCTAACTTGGAATTAAAGTATTCATAAGTGAAAACTTTTCCAAATTCCAAAACTTGAGGGCAAGTTTCGAAACTATTCAAAACTAATTAATTCCATAGCTTATGTGTTTAAAGTAGTTTAATTACAAAACTCTTCAAGTTCCATAACTTGAGGACAAGTTATGGAAGACTTTAAACTAATTAAGAAAGTGACTCTTCATAATTCATAACTTATGGAAGCTTTATGAGTTTAACTAAGGTTACACATATTTTATTTAATGAAGAGACTCTTGAACCTCCACAACTTGAGGACAAGTTATGGAGTCATAAAACCATTTAATGAGAACAAGACTCTTTATTTTGTAACCTATGACAATTTTTATGAGTTTTAAGAAACTTAAATGTGACTTTTCATGTAACTTGAGGACAAGTTACACAAACACATTTTAGAATCAACTTTTAGATTAAAATAGATTGAAAACAACTATTCAATTAACTTTTCTATTAATCTAAGCAACTCATATGAACAAAGATAATTCAAATCAAACTTTTTCATGTAATTAGTCTAAACTTTAAACTAATACAAAACATGAATCTATTGACAATTATCTTTGAAATTGGATTAGCATGAACATTACCACATCAAAAACAAGTTTATAAGTCCAAAAACATCTTAGGGTAATGTTCCTAGTCCAATTCCAGCCAAAACAATCGAATATATGCTGTCTGGGGGTCCAACTCGTCGAGTGCACGAACCAACTCGGCGAGTTGGATGCATTTTGTCTTGGACTCGGCGAGTCTGCTGAGCAGACAGCATAAAAACTCGTTTTTTCAGCCAATTTTGCAAGAATAACAAGAAAACAAGCCTAGGCTCTGATACCATTGTTGGGTTTTAAGCATTCTAACACTCCTATGGTGTGCATGCAACCCTATAAACCTTGGATCTATGTTTTCTCTATTATACATGCAAATAAGAACTTTACAAGACTTTAATCCTAACCAGCATATTATGAAGCTCTTATACTACAAAGTAATGGTTAGATGACATACCTTTTGATGTAACTTGATGTGTTCAAGCTTTAAGAGCTTAGCCCCAATAGTATGGAAGCCTCAAGTGGAATCACAAATCACCAAAACACATTGGAAGACTTTGAGAATAAGAATACTTTGGTTCTCTCTAGTGAAATCGGCTAGCCCTCTTAGTGTACCCGCACTAGTGTAAATTTCACCAACCAAGGACATCTTTATATAGTATGGAAACTAGGGTTAAACCCATGACCTTTCATTTCATATGATCCATGGGTTAAACACTCCATGGACTATCTATGAAAGCTTAGCCCAACCTAAATGAACTTGGCTCATTCCATATATATAAGAGTCCATATTTAATTAGTTCATTTTGATCACTTAATTAATTATAAATTAATTCTTGATCAATACTAATTAAATAATATTATTATATATTAATATATTAGAACTTATAATATAGTAATATAAATCATAAATATACTATTCTCAAAAGACTATCCATATAAATTGTGTCGGTGAAGTGCAACCCAAATGGACCATGTCGGGTCGGGTCAAGTACATACCAAATATAGTTATGGACTTAGACATTAATCCAACAATACTCACCTCAATCCCACTTAGGTTAGCTAGTCCTGTTCGAGTTCCTTTCATTAGACCAACACTCTCAAACATCACCTATATAACATATACATAAGTCATTAAATTGACAAAAATACTCTTCATAGGTTCCATTAGTAAATTTTATTGTTTCAAACTATTCCTCATGTAAAAATAGGAACGTAGGTGAAAACCACACGTAAATCCGAGTTCGAACACAAAAGTTACGATAAAAACATGTTGTATTGCTTAAAATGAAACACGCCCCTGTGTAATGATGCCTTGCCATTAGACGGCCGTGTTTTGAGGTCTGTACGCACAAAAATCTTGATTTTCTCAATATAGCACTCAACTTTGCATAGTTTTTGAAGACATTTTTCCCATTCACTTTGTACCATTTATTTAGGTTCTCACACATGTTTAGGAGGAGTTTTATCATCTTAAAACACTCCATTTAATCCATTAATTGCTTATTGAAACCATTTAAGAATATATGACCTTCAAGTTGAAAAAATAAAGGTTAATCAGCCTATTTTGAAATTGAACATTCCAAAACTCACATAGTTTGTTATTAACTCATTTAATACTCATATGAAAGTTGTTGGGAACATAAAACCATCATTAATTTCATTGCAAGTACTTAATCCAATTATGGAATTCTTAATTCAATTCCAAGTTTCCTAAATTGCCCTTTGGGCTAAAACAATCACTAGAACTAGAACTTAACTAACATTCCTTCATGTTTGTGTTCCAATATCATCTCAAGAGTGTCAATCCATGTTCATGAATGCCATTCACTTCTAATATTCCAATCATCATGTAATTATTAATACATTTCCCAAAATGCCCTTATGGCCAATAACTCCATTTATCCATCTAGGAATCAAGAAACACCTTATGTTTTGAATTATAATAATTATGATAGTATCCATTCATGATTATGAATTTCTTTTACTCATCAATTGCTCAACTAGAAAGGAGTCCATTGGTTTCGTCATATTGTCCTCAAATGCATTTCAATCCTAACTTATACACGATTCTACCATCATTGATGTGTTTTAGTATTCCAATTGTAGATTTCTAGGGTTCATGAGGGTTTTCACCGCAAATACTCAAATCCATCAATGGGACGATTGGATTGAGATTGGGATCATCAAAACAACTCAGGGAGGTTAGAAAAACAAACCCTAACCATCCTAACAAGCTAAAATCGACATTGGGGTTAGAACCACTCCACAAATCCGAATTCTAAGCTAAATGATGAGAATATTTTACCTTTTAAGCCTTCATTCCTTCTCTCCATTGTTTGATTGTTTCATTCTTCACTTGGATCGAACCTTAGATGGAAAGGAAAAGAAAATCACCATTTGAAGATCTCTAGCATGCTCAATACGTAACTGGAAGAGAAATGAAAAGAGTGTTCATCTTATTTCCCACTTGCTCACATTTGGTCCCTCAGGTTTACTTGTTTTTGCCAAAACTCACCAAACCTTAATATTTATCATTTCAACTTAAGTTTTGACACAATAAGTCCTCTTCCATCCATTATAAAACTTTATTATTCCATTCCATTAATTGAGTCAGCCCTTTGGTCAACTTACTTTGCCAGTTTGACACTTTTGGTCCTCGAACTTTTAAAATGTCATTATTTTCACTTTTAACCTTCTAAGCTTTATATCAACTAATGTTATAATTATCCCTTGATGCTTTAACTATACAAATCATCTTTCCTTTATTCACTTCATTAATTTAAAAAACCAATCTTGAATTTTAGGATGTTACGTTATCTTTAGTCTTGGACTTGCATACTCAATATGGGAGACGAAAATCACAAAGATCCTCCTTATTTGCGATGAGCTAGATGAACCCATCGTATTTTCTTCTTCGATTTTGGCTAGGGTTGGAATAGTTTTGGTCAATTTTGGGGGTTTTGTTCGTGTTATACCACATATGACTCTTTTTAATGATTGTCCATGTAGGTAGTCACATGAGAAATATTGAATCAACTGTTAATAGTGATTGAATGTGTACAATATATACAAGTTGAAGGGGTAAATATTGACAAAAAAAAATCCAGTGACTTAATGTATACAAATTGAAAAATATCTTAACATTTTAATTTTTTTCCCTTTAATTAATTTAACAAATCTTCAAGAGGCTAGTAAAGGGTTGTGCTATAAGTACCTCTCCTTCACTCACATATAGTGTCACATCAGGGGGTGCACAAGCACTATTACACTCACATGTAAGGGGTATACAACATTGGGTGGGGGTACGTATAGAAATTGCCCTAATAGAAACTGTGGAAAAAAGGGTAATGCTATAAGTACCTCCCTTATTTTCCAATTCCACCCGCTATGTGTTTTTTTTGTCTTTTGTTGTTTTTTCTTTTGTTTTTGTTTTTGGTTTTTTTTTGTTTTTTCCCTATTTTGTTTTTTGTTGTTTTTAATTCTTCTTTGTTTTATATTTTAATATTATTATTATTATTATTATTATTATTATTATTATTATTATTATTATTATAACTTTCGATAACCGTATAAAATTCAGACAATATTTTAAAATTCGAATGACATTTTAAATTTGGACGACATTATAAATTCAGACGACATTATAAAATTCAAATGACTATATAAAATGGAATAAAAACATAGTTTGTCTTTATTTATCACATATATTAATTGGTTCGATATTACAATTGTGTGGTGTGTTATGCGGATTGAAAGCATTTAGTCGAACACTATACAATGTTTCCCATGTAACCAAATATTCTAATCTATATGTACGGAGAAGCCTAGAAAAAACATCAGACATTGGATATGCTCCCCGTAAATCAAACATTACATAATGGTTAGGGTGAACGTGGGTGATAACAACATATGCAGGAGTTGGTATGTTTTGCGGGCCATATCAATGTAGGAACCATGTTAAAGAACCTTGCTTGCTTAGATAAACAACGATAACACCATATCTGTTAGCAATGAGTATAGCAGTGTTTGGCATAACCAACCAATACTCCAATACTGCAAACCCCAATCCAGAGTAATTCAATGAGTGACTTATGCGATTTAAAAAACCAACATCACCATAAATCATAAGTCATAACGTACTCTTGATAGTGTGATAATAACTCGTTGTATAGATCGTACCTAATTTGAAGCCAATCATGTTCACTAAAACCAAGAGCAACTGTTGTAGACTGAAATCCACAATTTCCATCTCCTTCGACATCTGTAATGTTCCAGACGTATGGATGAAATTGATGTGGAATTTCATTCATAGGTGGGTTTGAAGTATAAAATGATTGATCTTGGTTAAAGTATGATTTGTACATTGAAGGTTCTTGAAACGAGTACGTGCTAAATGGTTGATCTTGGTTAAAGTATGAATTGGACATTGGAGGTTCTCAAAACGAGTACGTGCTAAATGGTTGATCTTGGTATGGGTGGGGTGTTGTGTTCTACCTTTTTGGACTTTTTTTTGCTCAATCGTGGTCATCCACAAGTATTTTTATGAACATCTGAATAAACAAGTAAATTGTTAGCATATTTTTATACAAATTACTATATTAAAGAAAATAGTACCTGAATCAACAACTATAGTTGTTGATGGTGAAAATATGTCCCACAATTTTATGGCATAACTACATTTCCGCTCATTTAAAAATTCCATGCCCTCTTTGAAACCAAAATTAGCATCATCAATAATGTTGACGTTGATTAAATCAAGATTACAAAATATTTATCAATAGATGATAATGGTATCGCTAGGTTCGCATGTGAGTAAATTGCAATTTCGTGGGTAAAAGGTAACCCACAACTATGGCGCAATTGGCAACAACAATCGTCCTTAGTTATTTGATGTGCGTCAGGCCGTTCCAACTCTTGTCTGATTTTTCCAATGCATGGTGTGAAACATTTCCACACAAACCATTAAAATGAGGTATGTTGTATCGACACATCAAATTAGTTTGGTTTGTTTCTAAAATGTATTTTATCTTTGTGTGCTGTGATGCGCCTACCTTTACTATTCGGTTTAAAAATTTATCTAAGTTAGCATGGTGTGTCTGCAAGAATTTTTTCAACTTCGCATGTTGTCTCTCAACTCTATTATTAGTGTCGTTGTGAATGTTTAAAACTTGTTTAGTCCAAGCGGATACAAAATTTTCTTTGTATTTATCCAACCATACTTGATTGAGATAATCGAGAACTTGTTTAATACCTAGATGATATGTCGCTTTTGATTCAAGTTTTGCATAATTTCTTAAATATGTTGCCAATGTTAATGAGTTAATTAAAGTATCCCAATCTTTTAAAAAAGAATTTCATTCATCATCAACATCCTCTACAATTAGTAAATATACTTTGAGATATGTGCAATTTACAAAGTATCTGAATGGCCGATGGGAATACCTTTTCACATGCATTCATCAATGCTATCTCTTTGCCAGTAACGATCACACATGAGCTATCATATCCGTTGATTATGGACTTAAGACAATTTAAAACCCAAATGTAATTGGATCTTTTTCTTTATCCATGAACCCAAAACCAATGAAAAATGTCGTGTTTGTTGAAGTAAAACCAACAATCTCCAAAAAAGGCATGTTATACCTATTAATAAAAAAAATAATGAGTATAACAAAACATAAAAGGCATGTTACTCCTATTAATAAATACAAAACAATTAAGAATACAATATTTGTACTTGTTAGTCTTGTAGGTGGCATCCATCATCATAACCTATGGAAATGCACGCCATATCTCCAATGACATTGGGTGAAAAAAGAACAGATCTTCCAAGGAATTGGTTGTATCATTTGCACGATGGTTAAATATATATCCTTTTGAATGCAAAAATCCGAAGACAACATGCATTTGAATTCGGTCTCCACACTCATATATTCAAAGTTTGTAACACTCATTATAACATGTTTTTACTATAGAAACATTTTTGGAATTTTGTCTCTTTAGCGCCGATAGAATATCTCGTGAGGGGACATTGTTTATCTTCATTTCTTTAATCATTTTTGATTCATTTGGGATTAAGCGCCTTGCATATAGAGCCATGTTATGGATTTATCCTTAAAAAATAAAGGTAGAAAACAGATCTTAAAATAAAGAAAGAAAATATATTCAGAAACGTTCCCTCAAAATTTAATATTTTGAATACGTTAAAAAGAAAAATGAAATATTTTACTTCGTTAGTACAAAAGAAATGTCTATCTACATAAAAGACACTACATGATCTGTTTATTTATCACTATTAACCAAAGAACAGATAAACTGTAACCTAAAAGATATTTCCACATAAATAAGATCTAAAATTAGAATGGTCCACATCGGAGCAGTAAAAATTCTAATCAAATCTCAATTTCAAGAATGAATTAATTCTCCAATAAAAATGGACTTGATTGACGACAAGAATCAAACATCGACAAGATTGTATTCTTGGTGTAGTCTGAGGAAATCTAGCTTACCAAAAATTCATGTTTTCAGTTATCCTAAATTTGCCTTAGATCTGAAATCAGCAAAATTAAATAAGGTTTTATCTTTTATTCATCACTTTGAAAGAAGTGATCTCATGAATCCAAGAGATAAACCCTTCACAATAACCTACCTCATAGGATATGCATTAACAAATAGTCATCATAGCATAGATTATAAAAAAGAAGAATACATAGAACTTGAAGATGTATTCTCAGAAATAGGACATATCAAAGATAAATAATTTTGTGACATAGATCCTCAAGATAGCTCTTGGGCTTTAGACATAGCAAGAAACAAAAAAGCTTTAGGAGAAAAGCTACCACCTAGAATCTCAATAGATTCTCTTCATATAGGTGAAATATCCAAATCTCTGGAACCTACTCCAAGAGATATACTCAAAAGCATAAGAAGTATGTTTTCTAGAGTTGATAATTTGAATCAAACGATTAGCCAACTAAGCGAAGTAATAAATGAGTATGATAGACCTTCCTCATATTTACAAAAAGGGTAAAGCATTGAGACTTAAAAATCTTGATGATCCTACTCAGAAAAAAGAATATGCTTTTTCTTCTTCAGGAAAAATAGGTGTTCAAACCCTAGCTAACCTTTGTAACAATATAAATCAGATTTTCGCAAGATGTTGGTTAAATACACTCAAAATAAATCATTATTTTGGAATTCAAAAAGATATATCAAAAAATAATAAACATTTCAATAAATTTAAGAAAGATTTAAGTCTTGCCCTTCAAAATGGAGGAGAAATTGATAACAATCAGTTTGAAAATTTTTTTACTCTGTTAGAAAAAGTGAACAACATAATAGAACATAACTCAAAACTACTCTAAACTTTTAATAAAATTTTTAAGAAATTCGATGAGTTATGGGCAACTTCTTTTAGTAGATCATCGAATTTTTTAGAAATTTTATTAAAAGTTTCTAGTAGTTTTGAGTTATGTTCTATTATGTTTTTCATTTTTTCTAACTGAGTAATTTTTTTCAAACGAATTGTTATCAATTTCTCCTCCTTTTTGAAGGGCAATTAAATCTTTCTTAAATTGATTGAAAGGTTTATTATTTTTTGATATATCTCTAGAAATATCTTTTTGAATTACAAAATAATGATTTATTTTGAGTGTATTTAACCAACATCTTGTGGCAATCTGATTTATATTGTTACAAAGGTTAGCTAGGGTTTGAATGCCTACTTTTCCTGAATAAGAAAAAGCATATTCTTTTTTTTCTGAGTAGGATCATCAAGATTTTTAAGTCTCAATGATTAACCCTTTTTGTAAATATGAGGAAGGTCTATCTTACTCATTTATTACTTTCGCTTAGTTGGGTGATCGTTAGATTTAAATTATCAACTCTAGAAGACACTTCTTGTAACACCCAGAATCTGAAAAGACCAAGAAAAGAAAGGAAAAGCTCTAAGTCATGAGTCAACTCGTCGAGTCCAGGGAGGAACTCGACGAGTCGGAGCGGGATCCAGGGTATTGAGTAAGTGACCGACTCGGCGAGTTGGCTAGTGGACTCGGCGAGTCTGGTCTGGACGAGAAAAACCCTAATTCTGGGGGTTGTGCCCTATTTAAAGAACATTACACCCTTTCCCCAGCCTCTTTACTCCCCTTTTGAGATCAAGAAACCCTAAATCGTGAGTGAGAGTCCTTGGAAGCAATTTGGAGCCTAGATAAGTGATTTTGGTGGAAAGGGGCTTGAAGATCAAAAGGCTTGCTGCAAGGGAGTGGTATAGATCCGGGATCTACTTTAGTTGGAGCATATTTTGGAGGTAATAAGCTGTTGCTTTGGCTTTATTGCAATTAGATCTATCTTATGTTTGAGATTTGGGGCATTTTGGGCATGATTGAGATCCATGTCAAGTTAGAGGCCTAGATCTGAGGTTGCTACCTCAGATCTAGACTTTGGATGGTCCAGAAGGTCATAAAGTTTATGTCAATAAGTTATTGGTGAAGCCCCTTTGTCTTAAACCCTATCCCTAGAGTGTTTTGGGCCTTTAGCTCCTTAGTTTCACGTAAAGTTTGCAACTTTACGTGGGGGATAGACTGTTGAAGAGTGGATCTATGGATTGGAGCCCCTGCATGGCTCGAAAAGCCACTGTATGGATTGAGATCTAAAGAGACTCGGGGAGTCATAGGGGTGTACTCGGCGAGTTTTATAAATATGAGCGTGGACTCGGCGAGTTGGAAGAACGACTCAGCGAGTTTGTTGAAGAGTGCCTTGGACTCGGCGAGTCTGGCCGCAAAATCTCAACCTTTTCTGGTTAAGACGCAGATCAGTGAGTTGAGTGGTGACTCAGCGAGTTGGACAGGATGGTACTCAGAGATTGTTGAACTCAACGAGTCTTTGGGTGACTCGGCGAGTTGAGTCATATTTGGTGAGTTTCTGATCTTAGGGACTCGACGAGTCTATGAGTTGACTCGGTGAGTCGAGTCAACTGGAAGGTTGACTTTGACCAGGACTTTGACTTTGACCAGAGTTGACTTAGTTTGACTTCTAGAGTTCAGTTTGGAACTAAGTGTTATATTGATAATAGTAGCTCGAGGAGCTAGTGGAGTAGCGGTTGAGAAAGTTGTCGGACAACAGCCAGAGGGTTATCAGCAACGTTCAGCAGTGCAAGTGAGTTTCCCTTTGTGTGAATGGGTCTACGGCCACAATGTCGGCCCATGTAGTTATGAGTAGGAAGACCCGGGGGTTAGCCCTAGGCACAATATTCTAGTATGACATTCGGGACTAAGGTCCAATGTTAGCGGGCGAGTGCCCAAGGAATGGTTTGTATGATAGTTATACTTGTTGTCTGTGTGATACATGTATGTGCCTGGTAGGGAGGTGAGTGTGGGCGAAGTCCTGTATCTCACCAATAGCAGAGTGTGGATGATGTTCCATACCTCATTAGTAGTAGAGCAGGGGCGAGGCCCAAGATAGAAAAAGAGTGAGTGTGGGCTGGGCCTGTATCTCACTGTCAGTAGGGGCATGGACGGGGTTCCATGATTCTTCAGTAGTAGGACAGGGGCGAGGCCCAAGATAGGCGAGGCCTTAGTACAGTAATCCAGTAGAGTATGTTAGTTATGTGTTGTGATATGATTGTATGTTAATATATGTTAGCGGGCGGGGCCCGGAGACAGGCGGGGCCTAAGGAAAACAGATCTGTACGCCAAGCGGGGCTCGAAGCCAGGCGGGGCCTGGTAACGGACGGGGTCTGATAGCGGGCGAGACCTAATGCAGCGGACAGGAGCCCAGTATGTGGTTATATGCACAGTGTTATGTATGGCATGTATGGATCAGTAGATATGTGTGGTATGCGGTAGGTTAGGGAAACTCACTAAGCTTCATGCTTACGGTTTTCAGTTTTGGTTTCAGGTATTTAGTTTTCAGAAGAGGAGCTCGGGAGGGTTGCAGTGCACACACCATGACAAGTTAGCATGGGATGTTTACTCTGATAATTAAGCAAGTGTTTTGGAAATTAAACTATGATTTGTCATATAAACCCGTTTTGTATGTTTGAATGACTTAACATTATGAATTAGTAATGTTTTAAAAGAAATTTTTGGACTCGAAATTTGGGATGTTACACTTCTTATGCTTTTGAGTATATCACTTGGAGTAGGTTCTAGGGATTTGGATATATCACCTATATGATGAGAATCTATTGAGATTCTAGGTGGTAGCTTTTCTCCTAAATCTTTTTGTCTTTTTTTTTGCTATGTTTAAAGCCCAAGAGCTATCTTGAGGATCTATGTCACAAAGTTGTTTATCTTTGACATGTCTTATTTATGATAATACATCTTCAAGTTCTATGTATTCTTCTTTTTTATAATCTATGCTATGATGACTATTTGTTAATGCATATCCTATGAGGTAGGTTATTGTGAAGGGTTTATCTCTTGGATTCATGAGATCACTTCTTTCAAAGTGATGAATAAAAGATAAAACCTTATTTAATTTTGCTGATTTCAGATCTAAGGCAAATTTAGGATAACTGAAAACATGAATTTTTGGTAAGCTAGATTTCCTCAGACTACACCAAGAATACAATCTTGTCGATGTTTGATTCTTGTCGTCAATCAAGTCCATTTTTATTGGAGAATTAATTCATTCTTGAAATTGAGATTTGATTAGAATTTTTACTGCTCCGATGTGGACCATTCTAATTTTAGATGTTATTTATGTAGGAATATTTTTAGGTTACAATTTATTTGTTCTTTGGTTAATAGTGGTAGATAAACAGATAATGTAGTATATTTTATGTCGACATAAATTTCTTTTGTACTAATGAAGCAAAATATTTCATTTTTCTTTTTAACGTATTCAAAATATTAAATCTTGAATGAACGTTTCTGAATATATTTTCTTTCTTTATTTTAAGATCTGTTATCTCAATTTTTTGAAAGAAGTTCTTGTTTAATCATTAGTCTTCCTTGAAAACCATCTTCATTTTCAACGAAGCTTAACGAATGATCTGAAAGGTTGCTCTTCAGAATCTCCTCTACCTTTATTTTTTAAGGATAAATCCATAACAAGGATCTGAAGGTTGTTCGCCAGAATTAAAATCTTTATCAACAAGGTTTTCAGTTTTTCAGCAGATGACAAAATCTTTGGTAATGAATATGATGCCAATGAGAAGACCTTAATCTATAGCAAGTATAACAAAGAGATTTCTCCGGCCGATGAACAACTGTGCTTAGCCTTCCAAAACTGTGCTTAGACTTGCGGATTAGGTCGTACGCAGCGCGTACTTATGAGTAAGTGCAGTGTACTCATGCAGAATGCATGATCGCGAATAGCCAGCTAGTACGTTGGGCATACGTGTGGTACGCCTGGCGTACTAGCCCAGACTCCAAACCCTAATTCCATGGGTTGCTCCTTATATAAAGAACATTAAGTCCTCTTTTGGTTACCCTTATCATCCTCCAAACCTTCCCTAAACCCTAATCCTAAGTTTGGGTGATTGTGTGAGCCTTGCAAGTTCATTTAGGTGTTTTTGGTGCTTTTAGTTAAAGAAGGAAACTAGAGAAAAAGGAGTGGGTGTTAGCAAGCTTGTAGATCCAGAAAACTTCCCTCCCTATGCATCATTTTCATGTATAAAGTTTGTATCTTGGAAAGCATTTCATTAGATCTCCATGTTCGAATTTTTAATAGTATTGTCCCCAAAGATTAGACCTTTATGAGTTTGGGGTACTCCAGGGGTTTATAGCTGTTCTTTCATGTATTATGGGACTTGTGGATTCACAAAAATGGTTCCTTGATCATTCCTTTTGGTTCATGCATGAATAAAGTAGCTTAGAGTGCATTAGAAGCTGAAGATTTTTATATTGAGTCCTCCCTAACCATGAAAAGGCAAGGTTTTGAAAACCGGATAGGAGACTGAACCGATCGTCTTACCGGTTCGATGGTTCAGGTGGTCCAACCGGTTGGACCGGTCTCAAAAACCGGAAAAACCGGATGATGCATAATTATATTTAATTAAATAAAAAATACAAAAAACGAAAAAAATAAATATTTTTTAAAATTTCCGGTTTTGACCGGTTCAACCGGACCGGTTTTTACTGGTTCACATGAATACCGGTTTTTTAGCATTAAAGAACCGGATCCGCGACCGGTTCCCGGTTGAACCGGTCGGTCCGGTCCGGTTTTCAAAACATGGTGAAAAGGCTTAAAGCCAACAACTTTATGGATTAAGACATCGTACATTGGTCAGATATGTGGTTGGGTTAGTTGTCTTAATGGATTAAGACACTAACTTAGTGGAAATAGAGGCAAACGGAGTACGTCGGGCTTACTATTGGCTACGCACAACGTAGCTTAATACTTCCCTGATGAAAGCTGGCCCTGTTGTACACCCTGCGTAAAGATTGGTACACTCAGCGTACTCGTTGAGCGTTGGCTTTCGTTGGCTTTGACCTTTGGTCAATATTTAGGGTTTTTAGACCATGTGAAGGGTAAAATGGTCCTTTTACCCTTAGAAGGATTAGCCGTGGGATTTGGATTTGCAAGTGAGTTTTTGGACCTTAATTATTAATTAGAGTTAATCATTTTGTTATCTAGGCGGCGTGTAGATCCGAAAGTTCAGGTGCTAGATTTTCGTGTCGTAGTATCTGGTGAGTCTCCTCACTTACTCTTACCTACTTACTCTTACCTGGGTGTTAGGATAGCTGTACTTATGATAACCAACATGGTCTAGCTATTATGGTTATGTTATGCTATTTATATGTGACTGGGCCTGCTGATGCCTGATAGCTAACAGGGTTGCTGATAACCCATCGGGCGTGTTGTTAGCTCATTGGGACTGTTAATAGTCCTCAAGGTTGCTGATAACCCATAATTGTATATATATATATATATATATATATATATATATATATATATATATATATATATATATGTTGTGCTGTATGTGGTATCTTGGGGAACACGGTAAGCTTCGTTGTCACGTCCCATTTTCACAACAAAAAATTTTCATTTTTATTTAAGGAAATCCTCCAAATTAGAAAACAAATATTGAGAAAAGGTTTATTCCAAATACATTTATAATAATTTTAGAGTAATATTTAAAACGCGAAGTCTTCATTGCTGCTGATGAATGTGTACATTCAGGCCTTCATCTTCCTGAGAAAACTGATGATACTTGTAACAATAAGCAACTGGGAAAGCACGGAGTTTAGTGAGTTTCTATCCCATACGATAAAACATACAATCATGCATGTCGGGTCCAATCGACCATTAGGTTGGAATACCCCAGACCTAGTCAACCTCTGGTCTAGTCATCATTAGGATGGAATACCCCAGGTTGGAATGCCAATATACAAGCTTAGTGAGGCTGCCGATGAATGTGTATAATCATCCTCTAACTTACCCTATATTTCACTATAAATGGCCATTACGTGAAAGTTGATTTACAAGAATCACACCCAATGCTTATAGTTTTGCCAGTTTGAAGTGACAACATATTAGAATGTTTTACTAGATGAGAAATATTGTATAATGTTCGACTTAATGCATATATTCCACCGAATGCACCACTTAATAATTATAATATTCATGTAGTTGATGTTCTTGGTAATTAATAACATTAAAATTTGATAGTATTTGACAAAACAACTGTAAATGAAACTTGTTATTTTTATTTATTATTGATATGAAAAAAATATGATATTATGTTTTTAATTATTCGTGTTTTGTTGTTTATCCTTTAAGGTTAAATGAAAGAATTTGGACAAATCTCTATTCATGTTTGTTAGATTCATCTTAAAATACAACCGTTAAAAACAATTTTAAAATTGAAATATTATATAAAAATCCCTATAATAAAATTGAGACATTATACAAAATAAAAATGATTGTGTAATTCTATAAAATAAACTTGATTATATAAGTATACAAAATAAAATTGAGATATTATATCACAATTCCTATAATAAAATATTTAATATTTGAAAATATAAACTAGAATTTTAGTATATCCTAGATGGTTATAAATAAAAATTTTAATAATTTCGTATATCTTTAGACCAATACTGTGAAAATTTAATATGTTATGATATCCTAGGGGTTTACTCGAAGTCAAAGTGGTTTTAAATCAGGTATCTTTAGATTCGCCTTAAAAACCATGAAGAAGAAGAATCGTTAGTTGGATACGCGAAATAAGGAAATAAAATATATTTACCGTTGCGCACATAAACCGCCTTTAGAAACCTACATATATCAGTAATCAATCTGCACTCCCTTCGATCGTTCTTCTCCAACAGCATTAGCAAGCTACCCATGATAAGTCTCTTCAAGTACCCATGTATGTCTGTATTTTGCATCTTTTAATTTTCTCTTCTGTCGATTGTCTTGTTTTTGATTCTTCTTTGACAGATTTTTTCCGAGGGTTTTCATTTTGAAAGGCTAACAGTTTCTTATACAGTTTTTTCCTACTTGAAAATTGGGGGTTTTTCCACTTCTTGGTTATCGATCAGTTTCTTGTTTTTCATCATGTTCTTCATTTTATGCATAGATAATCTTTAGAATCTTTTGGTTTTGTTTATTTGAAATAGTTTTTGATAGTCGATTGATCCTGCTCTTTAATCTTCTTAAGTTCATTGTTTGGGTTTCTTGGTCAATCATTAAGAACAAGAAGATAGAATGAATCAGAATAAATTTTTTGGGGGTTTTCCCCTTCTATCGTAGGGAGGGTTTGATGAATATTTCTGAAAATAGTTGAGAGATGTGTCTTGTTTCGTAATGCTTTGTTAGATGGCTTATCTGTTCCATATAAATATATTATTTTTTGAATTTGTTCATCTACAAACGTGTTTTCTTTCTGGGTTTCTCTAGATGAGCAATTCCAAGTTATTTTTATGTGCTTTGTTGTAGGAGTAGAAATAAAGGGATATCACATATATGTAAAAGTTATTTTTCTTCAATGATATAGGTTCAGTGATTATCTCCACTAACCTGTTTATTTTGTGGATATTATATATACCTTACAGGAGACAGATTGGAGGCTGACTAATGATGATGATTTTGAAGTATCTTTGTTTCCATATTGGTCTTTATGTGCATGTTTTCTCTCTTTTATTGCAGTGTAATGATTCTGTTCTTGAAATCTGAGATTATTAACAACCTTTTGATTGTGAATCTTAAGATCATCTCATTGAGTCATATTTTGTCTCTATTTTTACATGTTTCAGATCTAGATTATCTGTTTATAACAGTGTGTAATGAAGTCTAAATTATTAACTACTGATTTGAACTTAACTTCTCTTTCTTTTCCCTTATTATGCAAGCTTTTGTGTGGTAACCTTTTTATAGTTTCCAGTTAAATGTTTTTCCTTTTCGAGTTCTTTCTGTGTTGCTCATATATGTTTGTAGACTATTTTCACGTGTTTAGGTTATTAATTATCTTTATTTTGTTGGCTAAGCTTTTAATGTATTCTGTTGTTGTTTAAAAGATAAAGGGACATCAGTGTCACTTGTAGTTTTTACTAGTTTCCAGTTAAATGCTTATATGAATCATGAGTAGTGTGGTCAGGAATTTCTTTCTTTGATGCTATGGTTTTTTTTCCAACTGATTGTGTGTTCTACACTATTTAATTAGTACCATATTCATGCTATGGAATGTATATTTAGTGTTTCTTTTTGGCTTAATGGGTTAAGCACTTAATCTGGAGAGCTATATGACTGTTTCTATTTTGAATCTTATGATGACTAAATGTTTTTTACTCATATTTAGTTCTCATCAAGTCTTCATTCAGACCCTCGATTCATAGCAGTGAGTGTAGATTGTGTGCCTTTTGAATATTAATATTAAGAGCATCACATTCTTTTTCTACAGTTCCTATGGTGGCAACAAATGCATGTATGGATCCAAAGATTCAATTCTTTGTTTATCATATGTTGTTTTTCATCTGTCACTTGTCTTGTTCTTGATTCTTCTTTGATGGGTTTATTTGAAGGGTTTTGATTTTTGAATGACAGAGGTTCCTTATACAATTCTTTCCAACTTGAAAATTAAGGTCATTGAGTTTCTTGGTTATCGGGTTCTTTTTTTTTTCGTCATGTTCTTCATTTTATACAGAGATATCAGTATGGCTTATATAACAAATATTTTTCTTTAATGATTATCTCCATTAACTTGTTTATTTTGTGGATATATACCTTACAGGATAACTAATGATGATGATTTTGAAGTATCATCTTTTCTATAATGGTCTTTATGTGTTTCCTTTTTTATTTTTTTGGTTTCTGGTTGAAAGTTGGGGAGTTCTCTTCCATTTTGGTGAGATGTTTTCTCAATGTGGATATTCCATTCAAGTAGGTGTCTGATTTCAGCTCTTTCTTTCTCTCTTTTATTGCAGTGCAATGATCCTGTTCTTAGAATCTAAGATCCTCTCATCTTTTTTTTTTTCTTTTTTTTTTTCTATAGTTGCTATGATGACACCAAATGTACATCTGTTTACTTAGATTCAGTTCTTTTCAATTCTTGCATGCTGGTAAATTACAATTGAGTTAGGTTGTCCTTTCTTATTAGTAAGTAACCTTTTGATTTGACCTTAAATTCACTTGTTTCCCTTCTTTTTTGGGTCTCTTTATAAGGTTTTATGTGCTCACCTTTTTTTTTTTTTTTTGCAGTTGCTATAGAGGCCCCACCCAAAGTCAATGGATGTTTACTCAGAATCCATTCCTGTGATGGTGGTAAATTGCAATTAATTAAGCTTGTTTGCCTTTTCTTATTCACCTTCATATTCATACTCCTAGGCATCCTTCATATTCACAACATTCTGTGCTTGAAATCTATATCATCGACCTTTTGTTTGTAAATCTAAAGATTGATTATGTTCTTGTCAACTCTTGCACAGTGGTAAATTTCATTTTAGCTGGTTTGTCTTTTCTTTTTCACCTGAACTTTTTTTCACTTACTTAATGCACACATATTTACTCTGATTTGGTTCTTGTCAACTCATACATGATGTTAAATTGCAACTGAGATATCCCTTAAATCCATGTAAAATGACTATTTCACCCACATTTTTGTATTTTTACTAATTCTTCTGTACATGAACTCACAACAATGAACTTTGAATCAAATGGTCTTTTCTATCTTGCTCATATTTGTTGGTTGAATCTTTCTAATCTCTAATGGTATGGGCTTTCCAGGCTATTTGCAGGAAGGACATTATGTTCAAAACAACTCGACTAATAGCCTGAATATGATGTCCCTCTTGTAGACTATTTTCATGTGTTTAGGTACCACTTTCAGGTATATATTATTCATCTTTTTATTTTGTTGGCTAAACTTTTAATTAATGTATGTATTCTGTTGTGGTTTGAAAGATAAAGGGATATATCAGTGTCACTTATATGAGTTTTACTTCTGTTCATAAATATTAATTCTCTGATTTGTAGTTTTTACTGTAATGAGGAAAAGTTCAACTCTGTCTAATTGTTCTGGTTTTCCTCGATGAGAAATGAAGGAGCTTTTTACATTGTTTAATTAAAAATGATATCATTAACCTTTTCCTTTTGATATTAATATTAAGATCATCTCATCTTTTTTCTACAGTTGTGATGATGCATGGTGACACAAAATGCATGTACGTTTACTCACTCAGATTCAGTTCTTGTCAACTCCTGTACGTTGCTAAGTTGCAATCTAGAGGGAAATTGTCAGAAAAGTCCCAATATTTTCGGAAAAGTTACATTTTAGTCCCAATTTATTTTTTTTGAACAGACAAGTCCCGGTTAGTTGATTTTACATGGTAATATGTCATTTCCTGTTAAAAGAAAAAAAGGACTTTTTTGTTAATTTGAGCCAAAATGAAATAATCGGGGCTTTTATGTTAAAAAAAATTGGGACTTAACTGTAACGTTTCCGTAAATATTGGGACTTTTCTGACAATTTCCCTCTAGATTATTAATCTTTTTGTTTATGAATCATAAGATCATATTAATGTCAAAATTTTCTACTCATATTTAGTTATTTGAAGCTATGGATATGGTGATTTTTCTGATGCTCTCTCTGTATGTGGATATATACCTTACAGGAGACAGATGGGAGTCTGACTAAATCTAATGAATTTAAAGCATCTTCTTTTCTATAATGGTCTTAATTTGTTTTGCTTTTTTGGGTTTCTGGTTGAAAGTTGTGGAGCACAAGCATGAGACTTCTCCTTCCATTATGGTGGGATATTTTCTCAATGTGGATGTGTCTGATTTCAGCTCTCTTTCTCTCCTTTATTGCAGTGTACTGATTCTGTTATTGAATCATAAGATCATCTGAGCTTTTTATATAGTTGCTATGATGACTAAATGCCGCTATGTTTTACTCATATTTACTTCTCATCAACTCTCTATTCGGACACTCGGTTCATAGCAGTGTCTGTAGATTATTCAAATTTTAGTTTTGAATCTTAAAATAGGTGGAAAAAGAAATATTAAATTAGGATTAGAACTTAAAAATTAATGTCTTTCAAAGTTAGAAGCTTTTTTTTTTGTCTTCCGGAAAAAGATGTCAAAAAGACCTTTTTATATATCCTTTGTCTTCTGAAAAGCAAACAGTCTTTTTCACAAATGTCTTTCCTCCAGTAGACATAAGAGGTCAAAAAGAGCTTTTGGCAGAAAACAAACACCACTTTAGATTATATCAACCTTTTAGTTTTGAATCTTAGAATCATCTTATTCTTGTTCTACAGTTTCTATGGTGGCAACAAATGCATGTTTGTCCTTTCTTATTCACCTATTTTCCTTTCCATTATCTTCAGATGCCTGGGGTCTTTTTCTTTAGTTCATGACTTTTTTTTCCCCCATTATTAACCTTTGTCCCATTTGTTTCACACATGTTTATCCTTGATTTTCTTTTAAATTAGTTTGTTTGTGTCTCATGTCAAGAGAGAGAGAGGGCTTATTTGAATGGCTTTACTATCCTATGTTAGTATATGTAATGAACTTTTACCATTCTATATAACTGAGAATAAATTTATGAAAGCTTAATTGATTATGAATCTTAAGATCATCTCATCTTTTTTCTGTTGTTGATATGGTGGTGCCAAATGTTTTATTCATAGTTTTTCTCTGGTTGTGGAATTAGCAATATCCCTCTTCTTTTAACCTAAATCAGTTATCTGTATGATCTCAGAGGAATCGACTACAGATTGTTAATATTGTTCATTTTACTCTGTTTGTGTGTATGTGTGCTTATAGTCTATGGATCAGGAACTGTAGGTTGCTTGATTATATGAAATATGAATATAATGGTGTTTATGTGAATGATGATTTGTGGGTTTACTCAAAGTGTGTATAAGGAGGTGCTTTAATCACTCCTGAAAGTCATGCTTTTAGCCCATTGCCTGATTGGTATGTTGATTTCAAGAATCTGTCTTTTTGTTTTAACTTTTTTTTCTCTAATAGGTTATTTCTAAGCTTCTCGTGAAGAATAATTTGATAGGAGCAACACAACTGGGGAGCACATACATGTTATTATGTATATAGCAAAAATGCAAGGTTGAGAGGTATTGATGTTTTTAATTATAAGAAATTTCTTTTGAATGGTAGTTTGATTTGAGTGATGTTTATATTTGTGGTTCAAGGTTTGGTTTGGGAATATCCCTCAATAGTTGGATTTGTAGGTAGGTAGGTAGACTTTATTGTCTTTTTTGTCCCACAAAATGATAAAGTTTTAACATAAAGATAAGTTTTCCCATATTTTAAAAACATTATTTTACCTCTTTTTTTACTATTAAAGTTTTTGATTTCCATATCTGGTATTCCATCTACATATGAATTTCTCAGTATAAAGGAATGTCTATACTTTTTAAAATGTAATTTTTTTAAATCTTAAAAGTCTTGACAAAACTACTATAGGTGGTAAGTCACATTTCATTAGTAGACTTGGATGAAGGAAACACTTGTTTATCTTATGATAAATGCAATAAATGACAATGTACTTTCATTGATTTGTTTATTATAGCATCAGTCTTCCTATTACAACATGGCACTTTGAAATACTTACCCAGTTATAGCAATATCTTACAAATACAAAACAATTTTTACTGTTATTAATTATAATAAGGCATATTTTTCAAAGTATAATGCCCTACTAAATAAGAAAAATATCAATCCTTTAATTGAAAATACAATGTTATGAACTTATAATCGAAGGTAAGATGCTACAATACACAAGTTCAATTCATGAAAGCATTTAGCTATTTGCTTGAACTGAACATTATTGTGTTTTTACTTACAGTCCTCTTCCTTTTGATCATTGATAATACTGATAATGAATTTCTTTTCCTCTCTTTGTTTCATGCGTTAATATGATCTTGAATTCCAGTTTTTGTTTCTTGTTATACAACCTTAATTAATGTGGTGTGGTTTAGGTTGTTTGCTCTTTCCTCTTCCTTTTGATCATTTATAATAAATAATAATACATCAGTCAGCATTGTTAGTTTTTATTCATTGTACCTCAAGAGTCAAGAGCAATGCAATTTTTCTTAAATATTCAGGAGGATATAATGCTAGAATTTAAGGGGCACAAATAGGTGACTTCTCTTCTCTTCTATTAATTGCAATTGAGATCTTTTTCCTTTTTTATTCACCTACTTCTCTTCCATCCTCTTGCGATTTCTTTAGTTAATGACTTTTTCTTTTATTAATCTTTTCATTATGAATCTTAATTATATCTAATTTATTTATACTTTTGCTATAGCGGAGGGAAATACACATATATGTGTTTACTGAAAGCCAGTTCTTTTCAACCTTTGCTTTTGTGGTAAATTGTTGTTTGTCCATTCTTATTATTTACCCCCCTTTATTCATGTTCATGTGCATCCTATCTTATAGATTTTACATTTTTTTTATAAAACTTTCAAATGTTTCCTTAAACATGTATCATATTTTACTATATCAAGTCATTTTCTTTTGAAAAATCAACCCAATTAAAGCATTGCACTATTCGCTTTTCGCATTTTAACTTTCAAAAAATTTCTTATTGAGGTATTTCACTTTTAAAAAATCTATAAATTCTTTTTTTGATTATTATTATGGTTTTGATGTATGTAATATGTTCATGGACTTCTTCTTTTTTTTCTCTAGATTATGCTATTTAGGTTTGGAGATAGAATTTAGGTTTTCTTGTCTGGAAACGAGTTTACTTTCTTTTTAATCTGAAAAATGTAATCAAGAATTTCAACAACTCTATTATTGATAACATAATGGAGCCTTTTTAGGTTGTTTAATTGTTGCTGAAGCAAAATCAAATAGCAGTGTAATTAACTTTTCCCTTTCTATTTTACAGCTTTTAAGTCCTTAATCTTATGCTAGTTTTAGTTAACTTTTCCCTTTCAAATAGCAGTGTAATTAACTTGTCCCTTTCGATTCCATGTTTGTTAATTTTAGTTTTTTTTTTCATTGTACCTCAGGAGCAATGCAATTTTAATTTAGTATTCAGGAGATGATGCTAAAATTTAGGGGGCACAAACATGTGACTTACCTGCTCTCTCTGTTCATATCTCTATTCAGTGATATGTTTTTGCAATTATAAATTTATATTAATAAAACCTTATAAGACACTTAAATTACACAAATTTTATAACACTTGTTTTCGGATTGTTTTTCTTGCACTTTTTATCCTTTTTGGATTTGGTCTTTGGGCTTCATGCCGCCCATGTAAAATGACTATTTTGCCCACATTTTTTATATTTTTACTAACTCTGTACAAGAACTCATGCAATCACAACAATGGACAGAAACTCACAACCAATGACTTGTTTGAAGGAGGTCAAAGATCAGATGTTATGAAAGGTTTTAAAGCTCAAAGGTATGTAATTTTCCATTCAACAAAATTGAGAGTTATTTATCTGATGCAGAATTGATTATTTTAAAGGCCACAATAATTTAATTTTTGGGTTTGCCCATTACTGTTATTGATGAGGTGCCACCTAAGAGAACTGTAAACAAAATAAAAATCAACATTTAACATTTCCTGTTAGGTGAAAGAAGTAACTGTATGTTGAATATTAGAATATGACTATCCTACCTTTCATGTGCAGAAACATGATCATGTTTACAAATCATTATGTGGATATCTTGAACATGTGTAGAAATTAAAGAGCACAAGGGTATCAAGGAAGTCTATGATGAGGTAAACTTCTCTAAGCTTTTCTTTTCTTTGATGGTTCCATTTTTTATCCTTTCTATTATGAGTCTTAAGATCATATCACCTCGTTTTTATAACATCGTGCATTTTAGTTTTCTTTCAGTTACAACATTATAACTTTTAAATTTAGCCTGTCAAGGCATTTTACTTTTAAAAATCTATCGTATTTTTCAAAATGAGTTATTTTATTTTGACAAACTACCAATTCTTTATGATGACATTTACTATACTTTTTTGGAAAGTGAGGGTAATAGGTCATTTATTCTCATTCAGAAAGAAACATGCTTTATCTATACAGTATTTTTCTCCATACAAACCATTTCACCCATTCAGCCACTTTACCATGTCTGTATTTTTTAAATTTATTTGGATTTTGTTTATTGTTGATAACAGTCTTTTGGTGAACATGGAGATTGTTTAAGTTGTTGTAGAAGCAAATCCTAAAGAATGAACTTTTTCCTTTATTAGCTCTTTAATTTTGTTATGAATCTTAATATCACATCTTGTTTTTTTTGAAGGGTTTTGATTTTTGAATGTCAGAGGTTCCTTATATAATTCTTTCCAACTTGAAAATTAAGGTCATTGAGTTTCTTGGTTATCGGTTTCTTGTTTTTCATCATGTTCTTCATTTTATACAGAGATAATCTTTTAATTTTTTGGTTTTATTTATTTGTAATATATTTGCTACTCTCTATTCTTTTTAAGTTCATTGTTTGAGTTTCTTTGTCAATCATTTAGAATAAAGAAGATACATAATGAAACATAGTGATTTGATTTGAGTGATGTTTGTATTTGTGGTTCAAGGTTTGGTTTGGGAATATCCCTCAATAGTTGGATTTGTCATGAATTGTATTTGTAGGTGAACTTTATTGTCCCACAAAATGATAAAGTTTTAACATCAAGATAAGTTTCATAAAACCTATATAATAAGCCCATATTTTAAAAACATTATTTTACCTCTTTTTTTTACTATTAAAGTTTTTGATTTCCATATCTGGTATTCCATCTACATATGAGTTCCTCAATCTAAAGGAATGTCTATACTTATTAAAGTGTGTTTTTTTAACTCAAAAGTCTTGACAAAACTACTATGGCTATAAGTTTCATGGTGAAAACTGTTTCTTCTTTTGTTTCTTGTTATACAACCTTAATTAATGTGGTGTGGTTTAGGTTGTTTGCTCTTTCCTCTTCCTTTTGATTTTTAACCGTTCTATTAAGATCATATCACCTCGTTTTTAATAGTTTCTATGATGACTAAATGCATGTATGCTCTACTCATATTTAGTCTTCTCATCAACTCTTTATTCAGACACTCGATTCATAGCAGTGTATAGATTATTATATTAAACTTTTGATTTTTAAGCTTAAGAGCATCTCGTGAATGAATGGTGGAAAATTGCAATTGAGATAGATGGTTTTTTCCTTTCTTATTCACCTACTTGTCTTCCATCCTCTTGAGATGCTTGGGGTCTTTTTCTTTATTTAATGAAAATTTCCATTATTAACCTTTTCATTATGAATCTTAACAACATCTAATTTATTTATACAGAGTCTATAGTGGAGGAAAACACACATATATGCTCACTGAAAGTCAGTTCTTGTCAACTCATGCTTGCTGGTAAATTGCAGTTTGTCTGGTTTGTCCATTCTTATTTACCCTTATTTTATATATTTTACATTTTTTTTTCCTTCAAATTAATCTTCTTTAAATGGTTTATGATCCAATCCCATATTAATATATCTTCATTTGCTTAATAACCTTTTAGATTTGTTCACGAGTAAGCAAGCCCAAAAAATTTATCTTCAACCCATGTCTATGTATTTCATATAAGGCTTTTTGCTTTTAAAAATCTATCATATTTTTCAACATGAAGGCATTTTCTTTTGAAAAATCAAACCAAACATGACATCATATCTTCATTTTTTACATAATAAGCACACTTCCCTTTAAAAACTCAACCCATTTATAGCATTGCACTTTTTAGTTTTATTTGTGTTAAAACGTTGCAACTCTCAATGCATTTTACTTTGGAAAATATTCATCTTTTTCTATGGTTGCTATACCAAATGTACATCATCTGTTTACTTAGATTCAGTTCTTGTCAACTCTTGAATACTGGTAAATTACAATTCAGTTCTTGGAATTTAAGATTATAAGTAACCTTTTGATTTGACCTTGTTTTCCCTTCTTTTTTCGGGTCTCTCTATAAAGTTTTATGTGCTCACATATTTAATAGTTTTTACTAGTTTCCAGTTTATTATTTTCCCTTTTTGAGTTCTTTCCATGACCTTGTTTATGTTGTTATACATGAGCTATGCAGTAATATATCTGCCTTCTTATCTGGAGATGGAAATTGTTCACTTCTCTTGAATGTGTATCATTTTTCTCGAAATCTTGATTGTTAAACTTTTAATTATGAATGCTAAGATCATTTGTGCTTTTTTCTTCAATGCATGTGGAGTTTGTTCTTGTCGATTCATAAATGGTGTTAAATTGCAATTGAGATAGTTTGTTGTTTCTTATTCGCCCACTCTATTCATTTTACTTGCATCCTATCTATGAAGCAGTGCATTGAACTTTTATCATTTTGCATTTAGGAATTTTTATTAATAACCTCATTGTTAGTGTTTGATAACATCTCATTGTTTTTCAAACAGTTTTTTTTTCTTCAGTCCAATTGATTATGAAGCTTGATAACAACTCATCGTTTTTCTGTGGTTATAAATTATTAACCTTTTGATTCTGAATCATGTATGTTTACTCATGTTGAGTTCTTGTTAACTCTTGCATTGTGTTATCCTATCTATTCCATATTAATATATTTTCATTTGTTTAATAACCTTTTGGATTTGTTCATTAGGAAAGGTAGCCCAAGTGTGTGTTCTTCAACCTTAGGAATCCTATCTAGTTATGTACCTATGGTGGAACCTAATAATACATGCATTCATGTTTACTTTGATTTGGTTCTTTTCAACTCATTTGTGGTGCAAAATTGCAATTGAGATGTTTGTTGGTTGTTTCTTATTCGTATTATTTGCCCAGTCTATGATAGCATTGCAAATGAATTTTTTCCATTTTGCACTTGAAATATATATTATTTCATAACTCATCTTTATCTTTTATAATTACTTTTTTATAACTTTTATTCTTATTATATAGTGGGTATCCTTAGCATGTTTATTACATTTTGCTTCTAGTTAATACATTTTACTTGTTTATCTGTTAAATGTGTTGTCCTTATAGAGTTCTTAAGGGGGTAGTAGATGGGGAACTACATGATATTTTGATCTAGAAAATCATAGAAATAACTATTCTATTACTCCACTGTTTTCAAAGTGATACATTGGCATTTTACTTTTAAAAATCTATCGAATTTTTCATTATTAAGGCATTTTTTTTTTGAAAAATCTACCTAGAAACAATAGCATTGTACTTTCTTTTTTATATAATAAGCATATTTCCCTGTAAAAAATGATCCCACTTGTATCATTGCACGTTACAGTTTTATTTGTGTTAAAAACATTGTAACTTTCAAGTATTTTCTTCTCTAAGGCATTTTATTTTGAAAATCATATCATTTTTTTCTTATCAAGGCATTTTACTTTGAAAATTCAACCAATTTATCTTTATGTACTTTGTTGTTGGGGTAGAAATTTAATAAGGGGATAAATGGGTATCACATTTATTTTTATCTCCATTAACTTGTCTATTTTGTGGATATATATACGGAAGAGAGGAGTTAGGTTTTGATTGTTAGAGAAGTCATTTCGTTGGGAGAGATCTGAATGATAGAAGTTGTAATGTAATTTTTTGTGTTGTAGATCTAAAGTAGAGCATATAAATATAAGAGTATTCACCTTTTGATTATAAATCTAAAGATTGCCTCATGCTCATATATTATTATATTCCTGTCAACTCTTGCATGGTGGTAAATTAATTGCAAGTGAGCTGGATCTTTTTTCAACTCTTGGATGATGGTAAATTGTATCCTATCTATTTATAGAAATGTAATAAATTATGTTATTGAAATCTTCTTAATTAATTGTTAAACTTTTGATTATGAATCCTAAGATCATATGAACTCTTTCCTACAATTGCTATTGTGGCATCTAATGCATCTATAGTATATGTATACTCACATTCATTTCTATGCATGATGGTATGTATGTATATTCAGTATTTGCCTTCTTATTTTGGAGATAATATAAGTTGTTTATATATCTCTTGTTAATGTTTTTTGGTAATGATGAAGTCTACCTCTTATAGTGACTTTCTTTTGGTTTTCCGTTTAATTTTTTGGTGAAGCAAAAAAAGCACGTGTAATGAACTTTCACCATTCTATGATTGAAAGAGTTCTTGTCAGATTAGTTATTTTTCAACTATCACACATTTTCGTTAGTTGATTGATGATATTCACCAAAGTGCTAATTACTTGTAATTTATTATAATTTTCTTTTTGGGTTTCTCTAGACAAAACTTGTATTCCAATGCTTCCTATCTGTTTATAGCAGTGTAATGGAATCTAAATTATTAACTACTGATTTGAACTTAAGTTCACTTTTTTTCCCTCTTAGTTTTTACTAGTTTTCAGTTAAATGTTTTTTCCTTTTTGAGTTCTGGTAAACTCATGGTTTTTTTTACATGCAGGATTTTTTTGGTACTCCTAGTCATTATATCTATTTATAGCAATGTTATGAACTTTCTTCATTTTCCAATTGAGCATTTATAGATTCTTAAACTTTCATCTTTTTTCTGCAGTTGCCACAGAGGCCCCAAAGTCCATGCATGTTTACTCAGATTCCACTCTTGTCAACTCTTGCATGCATCCTGCATATTTAAATCATTCTAATCAACTTTCACCATTCTGTGCTTCATATCTATATCATATTATCAACCTTTTAATTGTAAATCTAAACATATTGCCTCATGCACAGGTTAGGTTATCTTCTTGTCAACTCTTGCAATTGAGCTTTTTGTCTTTTTTTTTTCCACCTATCTTTAGGCATCCGATCTGTTTATAACAGACTAGTGAAGTTTCACCATTATGTTATTGAAACTTTTAATTTTGGATCATCCTATGAGTTTATCATTTTGCACTTAATGCATGTATATTTACTCTTATGTGTTTTGCTTTTTTGGGTTTGTGGTTGAAAGTTGTGGAGCACAAGCATGAGAGTTCTCTTCCATTTTGGTGAGATGCTTTCTCTCTTTTATTGCAGTGTAATGATTCTGTAAGTCAGTTTTATGGCGAAGCAGCCAAAATATAGTAATGTTGTGAACTTTCATGATTCTATATTTTAATTATATATACCTTTTGTACAGATCCTAAGATAGTTACATTGTTTTTCTACAGGAGAAGGAAAGCTTTGTGAATTATCCTGATGTAGTAAGTTTAATAATATATAGTAAGGGTATCTTGGTCATAAGTCTTAGTAAGTCAGTTTTATTCAAACAGTAAGGGTATCTTTCCATCGTCTTTAGATGCCTGGGGTCTTATTTTAATTATTTATTTCATTATTAACCTTTGTCCCATTTGTTTCACACATGTTTATCCTTGATTTTCTTTTAAATTAGTTTGTTTGTGTCTCATGTCAAGAGAGAGAGAGAGAGGGCTTATTTGAATGGCTTTACTATCCTATGTTAGTATATGTAATGAACTTTTACCATTCTATATAACTGAGAATAAATTTATAAAAGCTTAATTGATTATGAATCTTAAGATCATCTCATCTTTTTTCTGTTGTTGATATGGTGGCACCAAATGTTTTATTCATATTCATAGCTCCATGAACCATTTGAGCCATACTTTTTCTCTGGTTGTGGAATTAGCAATTTCCCTCTTCTTTTAACCTAACTTAAGACTTGTACTCTAAATTTTTAAGAACCATCTAAATCAGTGCACTGTATAATCTCAGAGGAATCGACTACAGATTGTTAATATTGTTCATTTTACTCTGTTTGTGTGTATGTGTGCTTATAGTCTATGGATCAGGAACTGTAGGTTACTTGATTATATGAAATATGAATATAATGGTGTTTATGTGAATGATGATTTGTGGGTTTACTCAAAGTGTGTATAAGGAGGTGCTTTAATCACTCCTGAAAGTCATGCTTTTAGCCCATTGCCTGATTGGTATGTTGAATTTCAAGAATCTGTCTTTTTGTTTTAACTTTTTTTTTTCTCTAATAGGTTATTTGTAAGCTTCTCATGAAAAATAATTTGATAGGAGCAACACACTGGGGAGCACATGTTATTATGTATATAGCAAAAATGCAAGGTTCATTTATATGTTTCTTTGTGATTATTAATTCAGTAATGCTCAATGATCAAAATGATTGGTTTCATTTGTGCAGAAAGTTCAAAATCAGGGATTCCTATCCTATCCTCCAAAGCATGTTGAGAGAAACACTTCTTTTTTCCTTCACTGAAGATGAAGGAAACACTTGTTTATCTTATGATAAATTCAATAAATGACAATGTACTTTCATTGATTTGTTTATTATAGCATCATTCTTCCTATTACAACATGGCACTTTGAAATACTTACCCAGTTATAGCAATATCTTACAAATACAAAACAATTTTTACTGTTATTAATTATAATAAGGCATATTTTTCAAAGTATAATGCCCTACTAAATAAGAAAAATATCAATCCTTTAATTGAAAATACAATGTTATGAACTTATAATCGAAGGTAAGATGCTACAATACACAAGTTCAATTCATGAAAGCATTTAGCTATTTGCTTGAACTGAACATTATTGTGTTTCTACTTACAGTCCTCTTCCTTTTGATCATTGATAATACTGATAATGAATTTCTTTTCCTCTCTTTGTTTTATGCATTAATATGATCTTGAATTCCAGTTTTTGTTTCTTGTTATACAACCTTAATTAATGTGGTGTGGTTTAGGTTGTTTGCTCATTCCTCTTCTTTTTGATCATTTATCATACATCAGTCAGCATTGTTAGTTTATGTGCCTCATAGTTGGTGATTTCAGATTTATCCAGTGTACCTCAAGAGTCAAGAGCAATGCAATTTTTCTTAAATATTCAGGAGGACATAATGCTAGAATTTAAGGGGCACAAATAGGTGACTTCTCTTCTCCTCTATTAATTAATGATTTCTATAATACTATGGCGTCTTTCCTTTTTTGTATCCTTATATAGCATGTTTAATTAAGTTTGTGGAGCTGGTTTTTTTACTAATTGGTGAACTTTGAAGCATAATTGGCACCATTTTTATACTTTTACTAATTCTATGTTTGAAGTTATTAACTTTCACAATGGAGCTGGTTTTTTTCTACAGTTACATGGTGTTAAATTGCAATTGAGATAGTTTGTTGTTTCTTATTCACCCACTCTATTCAATTTACTACCATCCTATCAACTTTTATCATTTTTGTACTTAGAAATTTATATCAATAGCCTTATACTACTAAATTACAAATTTTGTCCCTATTATATAACCACTTGTTTTTTTTTAACGCTTCATGCTGCCTAAAGGTAGCCATTAAATCCATGTAAAATGACTATTTTGCCCACATTTTTATATTTTTAACAAGAACTCAGTCACAACAATGAACTTTGAAGCAAATGATTTTTACTTCTCATGAGGTGTGTAGTATGTACACTGTTTTTTTTTCCAACTATTTGTCTGTTGTACACTATTTAGTAGTATATTTCTCTTGTATGTGTATCGATTTTACTTGCTTTGAATTCCTTTCATCTTTTTAATATTTTTTCCAGTGATGTGGAAGTTCAACTCTGTTGCTGACTTTTTCTTCTTGTTTTCCGCGACAACAAAGGAGATTTTTTATGTTGTTTAATCGTTTGATGAAATATATATAAGTGTAATGAACTTTCACTATTCTACAATTAAAAACAATATTATTAACCTTTAGATTATAAATATTAAGTCCATCTCATTTTTCCTACAGTTGTGATTGTGGCACAAAGTGCATGATGTTTACTCACTCAGATTCAGTTGTTGATAATTGTCGATTCCATGATTGTTGATTTTAGTTTTTTTTTTTTTTTTTCATTGTACCCCAGGAGCAATGCAATTTTAATTTAGTATTCAGGAGATGATGCTAAAATTTAGGGGGCACAAACATGTGACTTACCTGCTCTCTCTGTTCATATCTCTTTTTAGTAGTATCTTCTTTGCAATTAGAAATTTATATTAATAAAACCTTATAAGACTCGTAAATTACACAAATTTTATAACACTTGTTTTCGGATTGTTTTTCTTGCACTTTTTATCCTTTTTGGATTTGGTCTTTGGGCTTCATGCCGCCCATGTAAAATGACTATTTTGCCCACATTTTTTATATTTTTACTAACTCTGTACAAGAACTCATGCAATCACAACAATGGACAGAAACTCACAACCAATGACTTGTTTGAAGGAGGTCAAAGATCAGATGTTATGAAAGGTTTGTGTTCCAATATCATCTCAAGAGTGTCAATCCATGTTCATGAATGCCATTCACTTCTAATATTCCAATCATCATGTAATTATTAATACATTTCCCAAAATGCCCTTATGGCCAATAACTCCATTTATCCATCTAGGAATCAAGAAACACCTTATGTTTTGAATTATAATAATTATGATAGTATCCATTCATGATTATGAATTTCTTTTACTCATCAATTGCTCAACTAGAAAGGAGTCCATTGGTTTCGTCATATTGTCCTCAAATGCATTTCAATCCTAACTTATACACGATTCTACCATCATTGATGTGTTTTAGTATTCCAATTGTAGATTTCTAGGGTTCATGAGGGTTTTCACCGCAAATACTCAAATCCATCAATGGGACGATTGGATTGAGATTGGGATCATCAAAACAAATCAGGGAGGTTAGAAAAACAAACCCTAACAATCCTAACAAGCTAAAATCGACATTGGGGTTAGAACCACTCCACAAATCCGAATTCTAAGCTAAATGATGAGAATATTTTACCTTTTAAGCCTTCATTCCTTCTCTCCGTTGTTTGATTGTTTCATTCTTCACTTGGATCGAACCTTAGATGGAAAGGAAAAGAAAATCACCATTTGAAGATCTCTAGCATGCTCAATACGTAACTGGAAGAGAAATGAAAGGAGTGTTCATCTTATTTCCCACTTGCTCACATTTGGTCCCTCAGGTTTACTTGTTTTTGCCAAAATTCACCAAACCTTAATATTTGTCATTTCAACTTAAGTTTTGACACAATAAGTCCTCGTCCATCCATTATAAAACTTTATTATTCCATTCCATTAATTGAGTCAGCCCTTTGGTCAACTTACTTTGCCAGTTTGACACTTTTGGTCCTCGAACTTTTAAAATGTCATTATTTTCACTTTTAACCTTCTAAGCATTATATCAACTAATGTTATAATTATCCCTTGATGCTTTAACTATACAAATCATCTTTCCTTTATTCACTTCATTAATTTAAAAAACCAATCTTGAATTTTAGGATGTTACATTATCTTTAGTCTTGGACTTGCATACTCAATATGGGAGACGAAAATCACAAAGATCCTCCTTATTTGCGATGAGCTAGATGAACCCATCGTATTTTCTTCTCCGGCTTTGGCTAGGGTTGGAATAGTTTTGGTCAATTTTGGGGGTTTTGTTCGTGTTATACCACATATGACTCTTTTTAATGATTGTCCATGTAGGTAGTCACATGAGAAATATTGAATCAACTGTTAATAGTGATTGAATGTGTACAATATATACAAATTGAAGGGGTAAATATTGACAAAAAAAAAATCCAGTGACTTAATGTATACAAATTGAAAAATATCTTAACATTTTAATTTTTTTCCCTTTAATTAATTTAACAAATCTTCAAGAGGCTAGTAAAGGGTTGTGCTATAAGTACCCCTCCTTCACTCACATATAGTGTCACATCAGGGGGTGCACAAACACTATTACACTCACATGTAAGGGGTATACAACATTGGGTGGGGGTACGTATAGAAATTGCCCTAATAGAAACTGTGGAAAAAAGGGTAATGCTATAAGTACCTCCCTTATTTTCCAATTCCACCCGCTATGTGTTTTTTTTGTCTTTTGTTGTTTTTTCTTTTGTTTTTGTTTTTGGTTTTTTTTGTTTTTTCCCTATTTTGTTTTTTGTTGTTTTTAATTCTTCTTTGTTTTATATTTTAATCTTATTATTATTACTATTATTATTATTATTATTATTATTATTATTATTATTATTATTATAAATTTCGATAACCATATAAAATTCAGACAATATTTTAAAATTCGAATGACATTTTAAATTTGGACGATATTATAAATTCAGACGACATTATAAAATTCAAATGACTATATAAAATGGAATAAAAACATAGTTTGTCTTTATTTATCACATATATTAATTGGTTCGATATTACAATTGTGTGGTGTGTTATGCGGATTGAAAGCATTTAGTCGAACACTATACAATGTTTCCCATGTAACCAAATATTCTGATCTATATGTACGGAGAAGCCTGGAAAAAACATCAGACATTGGATATGCTCCCCGTAAATCAAACATTACATAATGGTTAGGGTGAACGTGGGTGATAACAACATATGCAGGATTTGGTATGTTTTGTGGGCCATATTAATGTAGGAACCATGTTGAAGAACCTTGCTTGCTTAGATAAACAACGATAACACCATATCTGTTAGCAATGAGTATAGCAGTGTCTGGCATAACCAACCAATACTCCAATACTGCAAAGCCCAATCCAGAGTAATTCAACGAGTGACTTATGCGATTTAAAAAACCAGCATCACCATAAATCATAAGTCATAACGTACTCTTGATAGTGTGATAATAACTCGTTGTATAGATCGTACCTAATTTGAAGCCAATCATGTTCACTAAAACCAAGTGCAACTGTTGTAGACTGAAATCCACAATTTCCATCTCCTTCGACATCTGTAATGTTCCAGACGTATGGATGAAATTGATGTGGAATTTCATTCATAGGTGGGTTTGAAGTATAAAATGATTGATCTTGGTTAAAGTATGATTTGAACATTGAAGGTTCTTGAAACGAGTACGTGCTAAATGGTTGATCTTGGTTAAAGTATGAATTGGACATTGGAGGTTCTCAAAACGAGTACGTGCTAAATGGTTGATCTTGGTATGGGTGGGGTGTTGTGTTCTACCTTTTTGGACTTTTTTTTTGCTCAATCGTGGTCATCCACAAGTATTTTTCTGAACATCTGAATAAACAAGTAAATTGTTAGCATATTTTTATACAAATTACTATATTAAAGAAAATAGTACCTGAATCAACAACTATAGTTGTTGATGGTGAAAATATGTCCCACAATTTTATGGCATAACTACATTTCCACTCATTTAAAAATTCCATGCCCTCTTCGAAACCAAAATTAGCATCATCAGTAATGTTGACGTTGATTAAATCAATATTACGCCAAAATTTATCAATAGATGATAATGGTATCGCTAGGTTCGCATGTGAGTATATTGCAATTTCGTGGGTAAAAGGTAACCCACAACTATGGCGCAATTGGCAACAACAATCGTCCTTAGTTATTTGATGTGCGTCAGGCCGTTCCAACTCTTGTCTGATTTTTCCAATGCATGGTGTGAAACATTTCCACACAAACCATTAAAATGAGGTATGTTGTATCGACACATTAACTTAGTTTGGTTTGTTTCTAAAATGTATTTTATCTTTGTGTGTTGTGATGCGCCTACCTTTACTATTCGGTTTAAAAATTTATCTAAGTTAGCATGGTGTGTCTGCAAGAATTTTTTCAACTTCGCATGTTGTCTCTCAACTCTGTTATTAGTGTCGTTGTGAATGTTTAAAACTTGTTTAGTCCAAGCGGACACAAAATTTTCTTTGTATTTATCCAACCATACTTGATTGAGATAATCGAGAACTTGTTTAATACCTAGATGATATGTCGCTTTTGATTCAAGTTTTGCATAATTTCTTAAATATGTTGCCAATGTTAATGAGTTAATTAAAGTATCCCAATCTTTTAAAAAAGAATTTCATTCATCATCAACATCCTCTACAATTAGTAAATATACTTTGAGATATGTGCAATTTACAAAGTATCTGAATGGCCGATGGGAATACCTTTTCACATGCATTCATCAATGCTATCTCTTTGTCAGTAACGATCACACATGAGCTATCATATCCGTCGATTATGGACTTAAGACAATTTAAAACCCAAATGTAATTGGATCTTTTTCTTTATCCATGAACCCAAAACCAATGAAAAATGTCATGTTTGTTGAAGTAAAACCAACAATCTCCAAAAAAAGGCATGTTATACCTATTAATAAAAAAAATAATTAGTATAACAAAACATAAAAGGCATGTTACTCCTATTAATAAATACAAAACAATTAAGAATAAAATATTTGTACTTGTTAGTCTTGTAGGTGGCATCCATCATCATAACCTATGGAAATGCACGCCATATCTCCAATGACATTGGGTGAAAAAAGAACAGATCTTCCAAGGAATTGGTTGTATCATTTGCACGATGGTTAAATATATATCCTTTTGAATGCAAAAATCCGAAGACAACATGCATTTGAATTCGGTCTCCACACTCATATATTCAAAGTTTGTAACACTCATTATAACATGTTTTTACTATAGAAACATTTTTGGAATTTTGTCTCTTCAGCGCCGATAGAATATCTCGTGAGGGGACATTGTTTATCTTCATTTCTTTAATCATTTTTGATTCATTTGGGATTAAGCGCCTTGCATATAGAGCCATGTTATGGATTTATCCTTAAAAAATAAAGGTAGAAAACAGATCTTAAAATAAAGAAAGAAAATATATTCAGAAACGTTCCCTCAAAATTTAATATTTTGAATACGTTAAAAAGAAAAATGAAATATTTTACTTCGTTAGTACAAAAGAAATGTCTGTCTACATAAAAGATACTACATGATCTGTTTATTTACCACTATTAACCAAAGAACAGATAAACTGTAACCTAAAAGATATTTCCACATAAATAAGATCTAAAATTAGAATGGTCCACATCGGAGCAGTAAAAATTCTAATCAAATCTCAATTTCAAGAATGAATTAATTCTCCAATAAAAATGGACTTGATTTACGACAAGAATCAAACATCGACAATATTGTATTCATGGTGTAGTCTGAGGAAATCTAGCTTACCAAAAATTCATGTTTTCAGTTTATCCTAAATTTGCCTTAGATCTGAAATCAACAAAATTAAATAAGGTTTTATCTTTTATTCATCACTTTGAAAGAAGTGATCTCATGAATCCAGGAGATAAACCCTTCACAATAACCTACTTCATAGGATATGCATTAACAAATAATCATCATATAATAGACTATAAAAAAGAAGAATACATAGAACTTGAAGATGTATTCTCAGAAATAGGACATATCAAAGATAAATAATTTTGTGACATAGATCCTCAAGATAGCTCTTGGGCTTTAGACATAGCAAGAAACAAAAAAGCTTTAGGAGAAAAGCTACCGCCTAGAATCTCAATAGATTCTCTTCATATAGGTGAAATATCCAAATCTTTGGAACCTACTCCAAGATATATACTCAAAAGCATACGAAGTAGGTTTTCTAGAGTTGATAATTTGAATCAAACGATTAGCCAACTAAGCGAAGTAATAAATGAGTATGATAGACCTTCCTCATATTTACAAAAAGGGTAAAGCATTGAGACTTAAAAATCTTGATGATCCTACTCAGAAAAAAGAATATGCTTTTTCTTCTTCAGGAAAAATAGGTGTTCAAACCCTAGCTAACATTTGTAGAGGTTCTATCAGACAACAATTAGCCAATCTAGATTTACGAATTATTATAGACTATTCATTGGTAGAATGGAAAGAATTGGAGGAAGAGGAACCCACAGGGAAACGAATGGGAAGATCGAAAAGTTGGAAGAAGAAAAGATTTTTTGCTTAGACGCATGGAATTGGCTAAGCATTTTATTCGAAAAAATATAGAACCAAAATGGATGGTTTTGCGTCTATTACCAGTTCTTCCTCCTGAGTTGAGACCAATCTATCATATAGATGAGGATAAAATAGTGACCTCGGATATTAATGAAATCTATAGAAGAATTATCTATCGGAATAATACTCTTAAAGATCTATTAAGAACAAGTATAGCTACGCCAGAAGAAGTAATAATATCTCAGGAAAAATTGCTACAAGAAGCCGTGGATGCACTTCTTGATAATGGAATCTGCGGACAACCAATGAGGGATGATCATAATAGAGTTTACAAGTCGCTTTCAGATGTAATTGAAGGCAAAGAAGGAAGAGTTCGCGAGACTCTGCTTGGTAAACGAGTCGATTATTCAGGGCGGTCCGTGATTGTCGTGGGCCCTTCACTTTCATTACATCGATGTGGATTGCCTCGCGAAATAGCAATAGAACTTTTCCAGGCATTTGTAATTCGTGACCTAATTAGAAAACATCTTGCTTCGAACATAGGAGTTGCTAAGAGTCAAATTCGGAAAAAAAAACCGATTGTATGGGAAATACTTTAGGAAATTGTGGATGACCATCCTGTATTGCTGAATAGAGCGCCTACTCTGCATAGATTAGGCATACAGGCATTCCTCACCGTTTTAGTGGAAGGGCGCGCTATTTGTTTACATCCATTAGTTTGTAAGGGCTTCAATGCAGACTTTGACGGGGATCAAATGGCTGTTCATGTGCCTTTATCTTTGGAGGCTCAAGCAGAGGCGCGTTTACTTATGTTTTCTCATATGAATCTTTTGTCTCCAACTATTGGGGATCCGATTTCGGCACCAACTCAAGATATGCTTAGTGGACTCTATGTCTTAACGAGTGGAAATCGTCGGGGTATTTGTGTAAATAGGTATAATCCATGTAATCGTAGAAACTATCAAAATGAAGATAATAACTATAAGTATACAAAAAAAAAGAACCCTTTTTTTGTAATCCCTATGATGCAATTGGAGCTTATCGGAAAAAACGAATCAATTTAGGTAGTCCTTTGTGGCTGCGGTGGCGACTAGATCAACGCGTTATTGCTGCAAGAGAAGTTCCCATCGAAATTCACTATGAATCTGTGGGGACCTATTATGAGATTTATGGACACTATCTAATAGTACGAAGTATAAAAAAAGAAATTCTTTATATATATATTCGAACCACTCTTGGTCATATTTCCCTTTATCGAGAAATAGAAGAAGCCATACAGGGGTTTTGGCAGGGCTGTTGTAATTCTATGCTACCAACGGGAATTCGAGTCTCTCCAAGTTAACTAGGACAATATAAATCAGATTTTCGCAAGATGCTGGTTAAATACACTCAAAATAAATCATTATTTTGGAATTCAAAAAGATATATCAAAAAATAATAAACATTTCAATAAATTTAAGGAAGATTTAAGTCTTGCCCTTCAAAATGGAGGAGAAATTGATAACAATAGAAAAAGTGAACAACATAATAGAACATAACTCAAAACTACTCTAAACTTTTAATAAAATTTCTAAAAAATTCGATGAGTTATGGGCAACTTCTTTTAGTAGATCATCGAATTTTTTAGGAATTTTATTAAAAGTTTCTAGTAGTTTTGAGTTATGTTCTATTATGTTTTTCATTTTTTCTAACTGAGTAATTTTTTTTCAAACGAATTGTTATCAATTTCTCCTCCTTTTTGAAGGGCAATTAAATCTTTCTTAAATTGATTGAAAGGTTTATTATTTTTTGATATATCTCTAGAAATATCTTTTTGAATTACAAAATAATGATTTATTTTGAGCGTATTTAACCAACATCTTGCGACAATCTGATTTATATTGTTACAAAGGTTAGCTAGGGTTTGAATGCCTACTTTTCCTGAATAAGAAAAAGCATATTTTTTTTTCTGAGTAGGATCATCAAGATTTTTAAGTCTCAATGATTAACCCTTTTTGTAAATATGAGGAAGGTCTATCTTACTCATTTATTATTTTCGCTTAGTTGGGTGATCGTTAGATTTAAATTATCAACTCTAGAAGACACTTCTTATAACACCCAGAATCTGAAAGACCAAGAAAAGAAAGGAAAAGCTCTAAGTCATGAGTCAACTCGTCGAGTCCAGGGAGGAACTCGACGAGTCAGAGCGGGATCCGGGGTATTGAGTAAGTGACCGACTCGGCGAGTTGGCTAGTGGACTCGGCGAGTCTGGTCTGGACAAGAAAAACCCTAATTCTAGGGGTTGTGCCCTATTTAAAGAACATTACACCCTTTCCCCAGCCTCTTTACTCCCCTTTTGAGATCAAGAAACCCTAAATCGTGAGTGAGAGTCCTTGGAAGCAATTTGGAGCCTAGATAAGTGATTTTGGTGGAAAAGGGCTTGAAGATCAAGAGGCTTGCTGCAAGGGAGTGGTATAGATCCGGGATCTACTTTAGTTGGAGCATATTTTGGAGGTAATAAGCTGTTGCTTTGGCTTTATTGCAATTAGATCTATCTTATGTTTGAGATTTGGGGCATTTTGGGCATGATTGAGATCCATGTCAAGTTAGAGGCCTAGATCTGAGGTTGCTACCTCAGATCTTGTCACACCCCCGAACCAGACGGCGGAAACGTCCGAGGGCTATTGTGACTCAATTGAATACCATCACAATGAATATACATGAAACATAACATCATACATCACCAAGTATTGAAGTATTACAACTGGTAGCGTTTACATTCAGTACATTGATCCATAACATTACATGCCCAAAAGTAAATTGTTCGATACTAATTAAACAAACAGCAAGACATTACTGAGTACATTTTTCCCTTTCGATTTACCTGTTACCTGAGAATACAAGTATTTTGAAAAACATCAACATATGAAATGTTGGTGAGTTCATAAGTAATGTTTGAAATATAATGTTTTGTATTGTTTTGAAAACCACCAGAAAATTCGATATTTTCTGAAAAGAGCATAGTATAAAAAGTGTGAAGATCCGTAAGTATGCTTGTTTGTTTCTATAAATGTAAAAAAAGGAATTTGTTAAACTTGGTATGCATCTCGTAGGTGTATGAATTGAAAAACCCTAGGAAAACCCGATGTTTTCCTAATACTTTGAATTAAGCATCTTATATTTTGTTATTTTGTTGCGACGTGTGTATTTGATGAGTCCCGGTGACATTGGATTAATTATGGATTGTGAATTGTTATAAACACACATTAATGAAAATGACTAGTTTACAACTATACAATCGATCCCTTAGGCGTCGTTCGTACTGTTCACTTAATCCAACCACCCGACTTCTCATAGCCCCACAACCGAGGAGGAAAAGAGGGTACGAAGCCCTCGATATTTCCATAAGTCGTTCAAGGCTATCGTGAATGCAAAGGGCCCTTAGCCCGACTCGCATTGGTGAATTCTCGACTTCGCTAGCAGTACCAAAGGACCCTTGGGGCCCAACAGCACAAAAGCCGTTGAAAGTCCTTTTACACGGAATTAGCTCATATAAGACCCAACTACATGTAAGCGAGTTTCCTTCGGGCCTAAAGATCATGTCATTGGGCTAGCTAGGCCCAACAAGCACGATTTGAAACTTTCGGGCCCAAAGATGGTGTATCGACGTCTGGTGTATTCCCAAGTGTGTATTGACTTCCCGAAATTTCTGCGTGTGTATTTAAGTAGCGTCGTGTTATTAAGTTCGGATTCGTTATTGATTCGAGACCGAATCAGTTCGTTTGATAACGATTTTGGGTGTTGAAGGTGTATTATATTTCGTCGATAGTCGTGGTACTAGTATTCCATCCTAATAGATTTATTGTTTAAAATCACTAGAATTTTTCTTTTGCAGCCCCTTTCTTTTGGATAAATTTTCAATTTTGGCCCTTTGTATAAAAGAACTTCCGTTTTAGTCCTTAAACCATTTTTCTTGACACTTTAGTATCAAAACTTATTGAAAGGGTATTTTTCAGCTCAAGTTTATTTGAAAAACAGTTTTAGTCCCTCAAGATGAAGTTTTCTCGGCTGAAACCTCAATTTTCGCAATTTTTACATTTTTGGCCCAAAATAGAAATTTTTTGCATCTTTAGTCCCTTTTGAATATGAAAAGTATTTTTAACCCTTGAAATGGACTTGGAGCACTAGTAGTCCTCTGTTTTACAGAAAAATACAGATTCAGCCCCTCTAGTTTGAAAGTCTCGCAATTTGGGCCTTGTTGGGCCGAAAAGTGCATTTTTGGCCCATTAGGTTTAAAAATTTCCATTTTAGTCCTTCAAAAGAGTAATTTTCCAGAAAATACATTTTTGAAACTCTTTTAACTCATCTCAACCATCAGAATTTGTATTTTGACATTTTGGGCCCTTTAACTTTATATTTTTAACATTTAAAGTCCAAAAATGGGATTTTAGCCCAAAGGAGTTCATATTAACCAACTTGGTTATTTTTCTAGAGTTGATTTATATGAAATAATATGATTTATACTTATTTCATTCAACATAATGTATATCTCGGTTTTGAGTTCCTTTTTGACTAGATCCAACACCATAATCACATAAGAACATGTAAATAAACATAGAAATCACACAAAGCATACATACACTCATAGATCTACACATTTGCTTGTATTCTCCCCCAAAAAAACTTATAAAAACTGAAAAATAGGGGGTATGAAGCTCACCTTTGGGTGTGGTTTCGGTTTTGGAGAAGAGATGGAAAGAAATGAGGTGATTTTCGGCCCTAGCAACCTTTCCTTGAAGATCTCGAGTTTAGGAGCTTCTAAGGTGCAAGATCACAAGATTGAATGAATTTAGAAGAGATTTTTACAAAGTGAAGGGAGTTAGATCATAAGTTAGCCATTAACTTACCTTAGATGATGAATCACTTTATGAAGATCCTTAAGCTTCTAGCCAAATTTTCAAGATCTTGGATGGAGAGAGTGGGTGATTCTTGAGTAATTTAGAGAGTGTTTTTGTGAGGTGTGTGTGTGTGTGCTCTCGGCCGAAACAAGAAGGGAGGGAAGGAGTGAGAAGCTTGACAAGATTGTTGCATGGAGATATGTGTGTTGCATGGAAAACCTAAGGACAAAAATGAGGTGTCATGAAATAAGTCAACTCTTCCTTTTCTTTTGGGCTTGTCTTGGGCCGAGAATAAAGAGAGGAGAGAAAGGATTTTTGGGCTTTTTGCCACTAAGCCCATATTAGAGTTAGGTTGAATGATTGTTGGCCTTATAAAATATAAGTGTGATTTTTATGCTTTATTAGGCTAGATTAGGTTAATTATGGTCCATAGTAGTTCATATAATTGATTTATTTCATTCTAGGCCCAATATGGCCCAAAATGTTGGAAATAAATGAAAGTGGGTCCAATTAGAGCCCATTTAAGGTTCTAAGCCCAAGATAGCCAAGTTGGAAGCTTATTGGCCCCTTGGGCCCAATAAGGAAGTCCTAGTCCAAAATGGACCTACACAAGAACTTCTAGGGTTTCCAATTACTTGTTGACTATTTGAAATGCTTGTATGGTGTACTTGATTGAAATTTTGTTGCCATGAAGTAAGTATCTTACATGCTCTTAAGTTTTTGATTCAATATTTTACTTGAGTGTTGTGATTACAAGACACAAAATTTCTAGTTGTGACATCTAGACTTGGGATGGTCCAGAAGGTCATAAAGTTTATGTCAATAAGTTATTGGTGAATCCTCTTTGTCTTAAACCCTAGCCCTAAAGTGTTTTTGGCCTTTAGCTCCTTAGTTTCACGTAAAGTTTGCAACTTTACGTGGGGGATAGACTGTTGAAGAGTGGGTCTATGGATTGGAGCCCCTACATGGCTCGAAAAGCCACTGTATGGATTGAGATCTAAAGAGACTCGGCGAGTCACAGGGGTGTACTCGGCGAGTTTTATAAATATGAGCGTGGACTCGGCGAGTTGGAAGAACGACTCAGCGAGTTTGTTGAAGATTGCCTTGGACTCGGCGAGTTTGGCCGCAAAATCTCAACCTTTTCTGGTTAAGACGCAGATCAGTGAGTTGAGTGGTGACTCAACGAGTTGGACAGGATGGTACTCAGAGATTGTTGAACTCAACGAGTCTTTGGGTGACTCGGCGAGTTGAGTCGTATTTGGTGAGTTTCTGAGCTTAGGGACTCGGCGAGTCTATGAGTTGACTCAGTGAGTCGAGTCAACTGGAAGGTTGACTTTGACCAGGACTTTGACTTTGACCAGAGTTGACTTAGTTTGACTTCTAGAGTTCAGTTTGGAACTAAGTGTTATATTGATAATAGTAGCTCGAGGAGCTAGTGGAGCAGCGGTTGAGAAAGTTGTCGGACAACGGCCAAAGGGTTATCAGCAACGTTCAGCAGTGCAGGTGAGTTTCCCTTTGTGTGAATGGGTCTACCGCCACAATGTCGGCCCATGTAGTTATGAGTAGGAAGACCCGCGAGTTAGCCCTAGGCATAATATTCTAGTATGACATTAGGGACTAAGGTCCAATGTTAGCGGGCGAGTGCCCAAGGAATGGTTTGTATGATAGTTATACTTGTTGTCTGTGTGATACATGTATGTGCCTGGTAGGGAGGTGAGTGTGGGCGAGGTCCTGTATCTCACCAATAGCAGAGTGTGGACGGTGTTCCATACCTCATTATTAGTAGAGCAGGGGCGAGGCCCAAGTGAGGAAAAGAGTGAGTGTGGGCTGGGCCTGTATCTCACTGTCAGTAGGGGCGTGGACGGGGTTCCATGATTCTTCAGTAGTAGGACAGGGGCGAGGCCCAAGATAGGCGAGGCCTTAGTACAGTAATCCAGTAGAGTATGTTAGTTATGTGTTGTGATATGATTGTATGTTAGTATATGTTAGCGGGTGGGGCCCGGAGACAGGCGGGGCCTAAGGAAAACAGATCTGTACGCCAAGCGGGGCTCGAAGCCAGGCGGGGCCTGGTAATGGACGGGGTCTGATAGCGGGCGAGACCCAATGCAGCGGACTGGAGCCTAGTATGTGGTTATGTGCACAATGTTATGTATGTCATGTATGGATCAGTAGATATGTGTGGTATGTGGTAGGTTAGGGAAACTCACTAAGCTTCATGCTTACGGTTTTCAGTTTTGGTTTCAGGTATTTAGTTTTCAGAAGAGGAGCTCGGGAGGGTTGTAGTGCACACACCATGACAAGTTAGCCTGGGATGTTTACTCTGATAATTAAGCAAGTGTTTTGGAAATTAAACTATAATTTGTCATATAAACCCTTTTTGTATGTTTGAATGACTTAACATTATGAATTAGTAATGTTTTAAAAGAAATTTTTGGACTCGAAATTTGGGATGTTACACTTCTTATGCTTTTGAGTATATCACTTGGAGTAGGTTCTAGGGATTTGGATATATCACCTATATGATGAGAATCTATTGAGATTCTAGGTGGTAGCTTTTCTCCTAAATCTTTTTGTCTTTTTTTTTGCTATGTTTAAAGCCCAAGAGCTATCTTGAGGATCTATGTCACAAAGTTGTTTATCTTTGACATGTCTTATTTATGATAATATGTAACACCCCAAATTTCAAATATAAATATAACTTAACATAGTCCCAAAACTTCCAAAAATCAAGATTCAAATACTAAAGTAATTATTAATAATAATAGCGGAAGCAATTAGAAATTTAATTAAACACTTGGTGCGCCACGTCTTCCTCAAAACTTGTCGCCTTCTTCAAGTCTGAACCTTATCCTTTCCATTCCCGCTGCCACTTGCTACGCAATTTCCTGGATTGCGTGCATTTAAAGATTCTAATGGGTAAGCCTAGGGCCTAGTGAATTCGTGGTTTTCATGCATATTGACGTCAATAAAATAAAAATAATGCAACAATTTATCAATATAAATCTTTTCATTTCTTTCCACCCTTGGTGACACATTAGGGAACTACTGTCACTTTCAGGGAACGAGTCCCTCCGCCGGGCACAACAAATATGCTTACGGCTAGATAAACAGAGCGTAAGCTCTCCGCCGCGTACTAACACCTCGTACGACGACTAATAATAAGACCGTGTAAATACACCTGTTCCCTATATGTCACCCACCATTTTCACCCTTTTATATGAAATAATTCACAAAATTTCACACAAATATTCATAGCAATAACAACAGTAGCATATAATTGCAAATAATTTAGAATCAACTTTTCATGCAAACAACCACAAAATTCACACGAAACTCACCTTATTGGCTGTTAGGACTTAACCGGAGCTTGCCGCGCCACTCACACCCTACATTCCACCAACAAATATTTTCTAAGACTATAATCCTATCAAACATCCCATGCTTCCATTTTGGTTCAACCATCAACATCATTCGACCATCGTTAATTATGACACGCGTAATAACTCTTTTAGAAGATTATAATACTTCCCGTTAAAAATGCTCTAGAATAATAAATAATCAATAATTAAATAAGTGAGTGACGTTAAAATACTTGAAGGGATTATTTGTAATATCCGAAATTATTTTGAACTATATTATACCAAAGTGTAGGGCTAAAACCGAACTATGTTAAATCCTACAACTTCAAAAGAATTGGTAAGTTTATAAAACTCAGGGGTTCTATCTGAAAATTTCAGCTTCCTATATGATAGTGTCAAATAAATAGTTTTAAAAGTTGAGGGGCTAATACTGTATTTTCATATTTGAAAAGAAAATGGCATATACATCGATTTGCAAAAAAAAAATGTACAGTTTGCTTCGCTGTAATCACCATTTTTTTTCTAACCACATGAAAAAGTAAACAAATTATCAATAATATTAAACTCTTTTTTATTTCTAAAAGCTACAGCACACGTTGACCCTCCATACCCGAACTAGCTTTCTTCCTCACCCGACACTCTTGTTTTCTTCCTTTTCTGCCATTTTTATTAAACTGGAAAGCTTTGAAAAATCTTGTAAAATTTAATTGTAAAATCACCATTAAGCATCTCCACTTCTTGTTATCAATAAAATTTAACAAATAAACTCACAATCATACAAATTTCAGGGTTCATTATACCAAAAGTTTCATTCCTAAGATTTTTATCAAATTGCTATTGGTTTGATCGAATTGAGACTGTAGGTTGAACCAAAATACGTTTACCATGCATATACATCAATCTAAGCTATTATATTAAGCTTAATTCGAATAATCATACCTTAATTTCTAAGAAAACTCTGAAATCCTTCACAACCTTCTACCTCCGATTTCTTCCTCGATTCTTCACCCTTTTTCGAAATTCCAATGGGGTTTCCAATTGATTTCTCAAGCTATATATATCACCTAAGTCTACAACTGGTGCAGCCCTTTCATTTGCTCAAATTTACAGCCCTAATGAAGATGACGGTTTTTGCCATTAATCCCCATAATTCTCCACTAATTACCTCATTATTCCTTGAATTTAATCCTTTTATTATGATGATATAATCTAATTACATATATATTTCTACATCTTAAATTTAAGTTATCACAAACTTCCCTCCTTAAAGGAATTTCGTCCTCGGAATTTGAATTAAGCAAACAAATGAGGGTATTTAGTTTTCATATCTCGCTTGGTCTCCCATGTTGCATCCGAACCTTTATGATACTTCCACTGAACTTTCACCAGTGGTATCTCCACATTCCTTAACTTTCTGACCTTTCGATCTATAATCACAACGGGTTCTTCTGTATATCGTAGCTTCTCATCAACCTTAATTTCTTGAAGTGGCACTTCCATGGCGGTATCCGCTAGACACTTCTTTAGATTAGAGACATGGAATGTGCTATGAATGCCCTGCATTTCCCTTGGTAGCTCCAATCGATAGGCTACCTGTCCAACTCGTTCCTTAATTATAAAGGGTCCAACGTAGCGAGGACTTAACTTCCCCCGCTTACCAAAACGAACAATGCCCTTCCATGGGGACACCTTTAACATAACTTTATCACCGACCTGAAACATTATTGGCTTTCTCCGCTTATCTGCATAACTTTTCTGCCGATCCTGAGCAACCTTAATGTTATCCCTAATCACCTGGATTTTGTCGGTAGTTTGCTGAACAAGTTCAGGTCCAGCCAACTGTTTCTCCCCCACCTCATTCCAACATAATGGAGTTCTACACTTCCTGCCATATAGAGTCTCATATGGTGCGACTTTTATACTTGCATGATAGCTGTTGTTGTAGGCAAACTCAATTAACGGCAAATGAGTTTCCCACGACCCTCCAAAATCAATAACACAAGACCTTAACATGTCTTCCAAGGTCTGTATTGTCCGTTCACTTTGGCCATCTGTTTGCGGGTGGTATGCCGTGCTCAATTTTACTCGAGTACCCATTTCTCGTTGGAAGCTACCCCAAAATGTCGACGTAAAACGACTATCCCGATCCGAAATAATAGATAATGGAACTCCATGCAGTTTCACTATCTCGTCAACGTATAATTTAGCTAGCCTTTCTAACGGGTACGTCTCCTTAATCGGAAGGAAGTGTGCCGATTTGGTTAATCTATCCACAACTACCCAAATCGCGTCATAACCTTTTGGTGTCTTTGGTAACTTAGTCACAAAGTCCATTGTGATGTGATCCCATTTCCACACTGGAATCTCCATTGACTGTAACTGACCGTATGGCCTTTGGTGTTCAGCCTTCACCTTCAAGCACGTCAAACACCTTTCAACAAAATAGGCTATATCCTTTTTCATACCAGGCCACCAGTAAGATTTTCGTAAGTCTTGATACATCTTGTTTGTTCCCGGATGGATTGAGTACTTTGACATGTGCGCTTCCTTGAGAAGTAAGTTACGCACTTCACCCACTCGTGGTACCCAAACCCTTCCTTGGAAACACTTCAAGCCACGACTATCCTTTTCCAATGATTGTATTACTCCCGCCACCCTTTCACTTTTCCATTTCTCTTCCTTCGAGGCCTCCTCTTGATTCTTTCTCAAATCATCTAGTAAGCTGGTGGTTATGCTAATCTTCATCATTCGAATCTTAGGTGGTTCTCTTCTTTCCTTACGACTTAGTGCATCAGCTACCACATTTGCCTTCCCCGGATGATATAATATCTCACAGTCGTAATCTTTTAATAGTTCCATCCACCGTTGCTGTCTCATGTTCAGATCTTTCTGATCGAACAGGTATTTCAAACTCTTGTGATCAGTGAAGATCTGACACCTTGTCCCATACAAATAGTGTCTCCAAATCTTTAAAGCGAACACTACTGCAGCCAACTCCATATCATGTGTTGGGTATTTACGCTCGTGAACCTTTAACTGTCGTGAGGCATAAGCAATCACCTTACCGTTTTGCATCAAAACACACCCCAAACCTAACTTGGATGCATCACTATAAACAACAAAGCCATCATTGCCTTCTGGTAAAGATAATACTAGTGCACTGCTAAGCTTTTCCTTTAAGACGTTAAAGGCATTATCTTGCTCTGGCTTCCATTCGAACTTCACATTTTTCCTTGTCAGGGTAGTTAGCGGTGCAGCTATGCGCGAGAAGTCTTGTATAAACCGTCTATAGTATCCTGCCAACCCAAGAAAACTTCGAACTTCTAATGGGGTCCTTGGTGGTTCCCACTTTTCAATCGCCTCAATCTTTGCTGGGTCCACCTTGATACCTTGTTCGTTTACAACATGTCCCAAAAATTGGACTTCCCGAAGCCAAAACTCGCACTTTGAAAATTTGGCAAATAATTTTTCTTTCCTCAATAAACTAAGTGTTAGCCGCAGATGTTGCTCATGGTCTGCCTTACTTTTAGAGTATATCAATATGTCATCGATAAAGACGATTACAAACTTGTCTAGGTATGGCTTGCACACCTGGTTCATCAGATCCATGAATGCAGCTGGTGCATTGGTCAAACCAAATGGCATTACTAAAAACTCGAAATGACCATACCTAGTTCGAAAGGCTGTTTTCGACACATCTTCTTCTCTGACTTTCAGCTGGTGATACCCTGACCGTAAATCGATCTTTGAGAAGTAACTTGCCCCCTGGAGTTGATCGAATAGGTCATCAATTCTCGGTAATGGATACCGGTTCTTTATAGTCACCTTGTTTAACTCCCTGTAGTCAATGCACATTCGCATTGTCCCATCCTTCTTCTTGACGAATAGTACTGGTGCACCCCACGGTGAGGTACTGGGCCGAATAAAACCCTTGCCGAGCAAATCTTGCAACTGAGTCATCAACTCCTTCATTTCGGTTGGTGCTAACCGATAGGGCGCACGAGCTATCGGTGCTACTCCTGGGGTAAGATCGATTCGAAACTCCACTTGCCTATCCGGTGGCAAGCTAGTTAGGTCATCAGGGAACACATCTTGGAACTCGCGTACAACTGGTATATGTGTTATTCCAGGCTTGTCCTTCTTAGAATCGAGAACATATGCCCAATAACTTTGACACCCTTTCTTTAGATAACGAGTTGCCTTAGTCACTGATATCAAAATAGAGTCCTTAATTCGCCGATCACCGTAAATTTTTACCATTCCTTTTTCTGGCATCCAAACTTGAACAATCCTATTTTCACAATCTATAATCGCTTGGTTTTTTGACAACCAATCCATCCCTATAACAATATCAAAATCACCTAGGGCTATAGGTAATAATTTTAATGGTAGCACACTACCTTCGATTTTGATAGAGCAATCATCATATTCCTCTCTTACTACTACCCAATGATCGTCAGCAGTTTCAATTTCTAAGGCATGTTCTAGAGTCTTTGCATTTCTACCCAGGTTTTTGCAAAAAGTAGAAGACACAAAAGATCTATTTGCACCAGAATCAAATAACACCCTAGCATGAACTGAGTTTACTAGGAAAGTACCTGTCACCACATCCGGGGTCTCCTGAGCCGTCATGCGAAAAGCTCTAGCTTTTGTTCTACCAGTGTCAGCCTTTTTATCCGTCGACCGATTGTCTGTTATCCTGCCTTGATTGTTGTTACCTTTACTCTGAGGACATTCCGACTTAATGTGGTTAGGGGAACCACACCCGTAACATACCCTTCCTGTCTTACATTCTATGGCTATGTGCCCTGGCTTACCACACTTGTAGCAAACTTTCTGATTCATGTTACACCCCCCCTTATGATAACGGTTACATTTCGGACATTGCTTTACTCCAGAGCTTTGATCAACCTTACGTTCTTGCCCTGAAGTCTTGCCTTTCTTCGAATCATTATTTGTACCCTCCCATTTTCTTTTCCCCAAAGCCCTGTCTTCACCTTGACGATTCTTCTCACGTTCACGACCTTCTGCAGCATCAACAGCAGACTGGAAAGTACCCGGTTTCTGAATTTGCACAAATTCACGGATAGCTGTTCTCAATCCCCAAATATAGCATTCCACCCTTCTTTCTTCCGTAGATACGTAAAATTCGGCAAACCTAGCCTTCTCCGTGAGCTTTGTGGTGTACTCCCTCACAGTCATATTCCCCTGCTCCAACCTTAAAAATTCTTCCTCCAACTGTTTAACCGCTGTACGAGGGCAAAATTTTTCTTTAAAAATTCTTAGGAAATCATCCCATGACATATTCTTGGCTGCCTCATGCCCCCTAACCTCCTTCACCATGCCCCACCAATGTATTGCCTCCCCTTTTAGCATTGTCGCAGCATAAATCACCTTGTCCTCATCCGCACACTTGCTAGTATCGAATGTTCCCTCAATCTCCATGATCCATGTTGATGACAAAACGGGATCAATCTCTCCGTTAAAAATGGGTGGCTTGCAGTTCATGAACGTCTTGTAACTACAACCCCGCCGATCGTGGTTGCCATGATGCCTTGTGGGTTGTGCAATACTTGGTTTACGACTCATATTTGGTGTACTGTAATCGTAGTCCTCTTCACCTCCACCCAAGTTACCTTCATACTCACCCATTATTGCTTCTCGTGCCTGAGCAATTACATCCGGTAAGGTGTCTCGAATTGCTCGAGCAATCTCATCAGCCAACTCCTCTCTAGTGATCGTGTTTGCCGCACGACCCCTTCCACGACCTCGACCTCGACCGCGGTGGGATCCAGAGCTACCATGGGCCGATTGTACAGGTATCGGTGCTGTAACAACACCTCGGCCTCTTCCTTTACCCCTTCCTCTTCCTTGGCCCCGTCCACGACTAGCATTCGGGTTCAGTGGGGTTTCTGGAACATCTCCTGGTGCTCTAACATAAGCTCCAATTGGGATGCGCTCTTCCTCCGGAGTGACCCTAGTGAACCTCCCAGATCTTCGTGAAGACATATCAACTACATATTTATGTTTATAACACAATAAGTATAACAAACATAAATTTTATTCCAAAAACTTCAAAAATAGGCATACGTCTTGTTCACATCAAGTCACTCAAGCCAACAACCAAGAGAAATAATAAAAAAAAAAGAAACAAAAAAGACAAATCATTGCACTCCTACTTTCTAATTTTTAAAAACGATGTCATCATATTTCAATATTCTCTTTCCCTCCTTCAAGTACTTCCTTATCTTTTTAGCTTTTCGATCTCCGGGACCACTTTGAATGACCAACACCTCGGCCTGAGGTGGTTCTCTTCCAACCACCTTATCTAGTAATCCGTAAGTCGTGGCCTTGGCTTGTTTTGCCCAAGCCACAAACCCTTCCCACAACTTAGTGATAGTCAGTTTCCTTAGCTCTGACACCTCCTGTTCCAACCTTTGTATCTTGCGTTTACTTTTCATAGCAGCATCAACCCTTATTTGGTTCTCCTGTACGAGCCTTGACCTATGTTCATCTATCTCTTCAATCTTTCTTTTTAAACTGTGAATCTCGAGCTGTGCCTGTGGCATTTCATCTTTATAAAGTCGCTCCCAGTAGGTACCAGGACTAGTTGGCGTGTACTCCACATAAGGCATATGGAACGTTTCGTATCTTTGCTCCGCATGGTACTCCACGTGATTTCCCTCGGATTCCTCCTCGGGGTCTTCTTCGGGCTCCTCCTCAGGATCTTCTTCGGGCTCCTCCTCAGGATCTTTGTAACAACTCAAATTTTTCAAGCAAATTTTTATTTTTAAAACATAATTATTCCATTAAAAACAGGGCATAAATAGTATAATCATTCGGTCAATACAATTATTCAAACTCCCAAGATCATAAAACAATCTTCAGTGTGTATCGATCATGCCGGCGCCTTCCCACGGTCCTCGCTAGTACCTGAAATACATGCACGACAACTGTAAGCATAAATGCTTAGTGAGTTCCCCAATATACACTTACACACATACGCCTTTCCAGGCCCTGACCTTCCGGTCCTCATATCAACGCCTTCCGGCCCATACATAAATGCCTTCCGGCCCACATATCATACATAGCATACATAACAATTAACTTACCACATATAGCATACATATCACATAACATATCCGACCTTCCGGTCATACAGTCAAACCCTTCCGGGTACAGTATAGTGAGAAGACTCACCTCGTAAATGCTGAAACTAGCAACTCCTGAAATCACTCGTGCACAAACCAACGAGCTACAACCCTCCTATAACATTACATAACTCATTAGCACTCATATCATCTAAGTGTGACTATCCCTAAGAAGTCAGACTTAGGTCAACTCTGGTCAACGGTCAACTCGACTGGACTCGGCGAGTCCCATGGCGACTCGGCGAGTCTAGACGTCTTTCAACTTTCTGAGATTCCTTATCTGCTCGTCGAGTACCCTCCTCGACCCGACGAGTTACTCCTGGAAGAATCGCGGGGCCACCCCGACTCCACTCGCCGAGTCTGAAGAACAACTCGGCGAGTCCCAGTACATCTTCAAGCTACTCGCCGAGTCTGAAGAACAACTCGGCGAGTCCATGCCATGCAGACGAGTAACTGCTTCCTGAATCACGTATGGCCCCAAGGTATACAACCATGGGACCCTCTGGACATCTAAACATCTCATTACTGGGGGTAAAAGCGTTTGGGTAACAACATAATAACCCATCTAATCCCTAAATGGGTTTCATAAACCCTAAACTCATAGACACATCAAGATAACAGATTTTGGTCCGAGTATTACCTGAGAACGTTCCTTCTGTGTTCCCCAAACCTCAGAACTTGATCCTCCTTGATATTCCTTTGGCCAATTTCTTCTTCTTCTTGCCTAGCAAGTTCCTCCAAGTTCCAATAGCTTTCTCTCTTGCCCTAGACGTCCACAACAATTAGGATCCCTTTCAATCGATCAAAAGACTGCAAATGACGGCCTAAGAGGCGTTATATACGATTCAAACTGAACGGTTAGGGTTTCTGCTGCACAGCGTCGACTCGCCGAGTCCATGCCTGGACTCGTCGAGTCCCGTCGCGATCCCGCGACCAAGTCTGCGATCCTACTCGGCGAGTCTAGGCTCCAACTCGCCGAGTCCCCCTTTAAATCACCCCAAAAACATAATTTAATAATACCTGAGGTTCCGGGCTGTTACAATCTTCTTCGGGCTCCACCTCGGATTCCACATCCTCGTCTTCTTCATCCCGTTCAGAGAGGCTGAGTGGGGTCGTTGGTTCCAGATTGCCTTCCGAGTCAGAGAGCTCTGACTCGGCCTTCAACTTCTCGTGGGGAAGTAACCCACTAGTACCCTCAACTGACACCCCACCATCGACGATTGCCTTTCCATGATCCATAGTACCTACAAACGAGACGCATTCCAGATTAGGCGATGTACCGCTCCTCCCGTTTAAGCTTAGGCGTTTAAACAACGACTAATCTGCTTAAACCACGCTCTGATACCAACTTGTAACACCCCAAATTTCAAATATAAATATAACTTAACATAGTCCCAAAACTTCCAAAAATCAAGATTCAAATACTAAAGTAATTATTAATAATAATAGCGAAAGCAATTAGAAATTTAATTAAACACTTGGTGCGCCACGTCTTCCTCAAAACTTGTCGCCTTCTTCAAGTCTGAACCTTATCCTTTCCATTCCCGCTGCCACTTGCTACGTAATTTCCTGGGTTGCGTGCATTTAAAGATTCTAATGGGTAAGCCTAGGGCCTAGTGAGTTCGTGGTTTTCATGCATATTGACGTCAATAAAATAAAAATAATGCAACAATTTATCAATATAAATCTTTTCATTTCTTTCCACCCTTGGTGACACATTAGGGAACTACTGTCACTTTCAGGGAACGAGTCCCTCCGCCGGGCACAACAAATATGCTTACGTCTAGATAAACAGAGCGTAAGCTCTCCGCCGCGTACTAACACCTCGTACGACGACTAATAATAAGACCGTGTAAATACACCTGTTCCCTATATGTCACCCACCATTTTCACCCTTTTATATGAAATAATTCACAAAATTTCACACAAATATCCATAGCAATAACAACAGTAGCATATAATTGCAAATAATTTAGAATCAACTTTTCATGCAAACAACCACAAAATTCACACGAAACTCACCTTATTGGCTGTTAGGACTTAACCGGAGCTTGCCGCGCCACTCACACCCTACATTCCACCAACAAATATTTTCTAAGACTATAATCCTATCAAACATCCCATGCTTCCATTTTGGTTCAACCATCAACATCATTCGACCATCGTTAATTATGACACGCGTAATAACTCTTTTAGAAGATTATAATACTTCCCGTTAAAAATGCTCTAGAATAATAAATAATCAATAATTAAATAAGTGAGTGACGTTAAAATACTTGAAGGGATTATTTGTAATATCCGAAATTATTTTGAACTATATTATACCAAAGTGTAGGGCTAAAACCGAACTATGTTAAATCCTACAACTTCAAAAGAATTGGTAAGTTTATAAAACTCAGGGGTTCTATCTGAAAATTCCAGCTTCCTATATGATAGTGTAAAATAAATAGTTTTAAAAGTTGAGGGGCTAATACTGTATTTTCATATTTGAAAAGAAAATGGCATATACATCGATTTGCAAACAGGTAATAAAAAAAATGTACAGTTTGCTTCGCTGTAATCACAATTTTTTTTCTAACCACATGAAAAAGTAAACAAATTATCAATAATATTAAACTCTTTTTTATTTCTAAAAGCTACGGCACACGTTGACCCTCCATACCCGAACTAGCTTTCTTCCTCACCCGACACTCTTGTTTTCTTCCTTTTCTGCCATTTTTATTAAACTGGAAAGCTTTGAAAAATCTTGTAAAATTTAATTGTAAAATCACCATTAAGCATCTCCACTTCTTGTTATCAATAAAATTTAACAAATAAACTCACAATCATACAAATTTCAGGGTTCATTATACCAAAAGTTTCATTCCTAAGATTTTTATCAAATTGCTATTGGTTTGATCGAATTGAGACTGTAGGTTGAACCAAAATACGTTTACCATGCATATACATCAATCTAAGCTATTATATTAAGCTTAATTCGAATAATCATACCTTAATTTCTAAGAAAACTCTGAAATCCTTCACAACCTTCTACCTCCGATTTCTTCCTCGATTCTTCACCCTTTTTCGAAATTCCAATGGGGTTTCCAATTGATTTCTCAAGCTATATATATCACCTAAGTCTACAACTGGTGCAGCCCTTTCATTTGCTCAAATTTACAGCCCTAATGAAGATGACGGTTTTTGCCATTAATCCCCATAATTCTCCACTAATTACCTCATTATTCCTTGAATTTAATCCTTTTATTATGATGATATAATCTAATTACATATATATTTCTACATCTTAAATTTAAGTTATCACATAATACATCTTCAAGTTTTATGTATTCTTCTTTTTTATAATCTATGCTATGATGACTATTTGTTAATGCATATCCTATGAGGTAGGTTATTGTGAAGGGTTTATCTCCTGGATTCATGAGATCACTTCTTTCAAAGTGATGAATAAAAGATAAAACCTTATTTAATTTTGTTGATTTTAGATCTAAGGCAAATTTAGGATAAACTGAAAACATAAATTTTTGGTAAGCTAGATTTCCTCAGGCTACACCAAGAATACAATCTTGTCGATGCTTAATTCTATCATCAATCAAGGCCATTTATATTGGAGAATGAATTCCTTCTTGAAATTGAGATGTGATTGGAATTTTTACTGCTCCGATGTGGACCATTCTAATTTTAGATCTTATTTATGTAGGAATATCTTTTAGGTTACAATTTATTTGTTCTTTGGTTAATAGTGGTAGATAAACAGATAATGTAGTATATTTTATGTCGACATAAATTTCTTTTGTACTAATGAAGTAAAATATTTCATTTTTCTTTTTAACGTATTCAAAATATTAAATCTTGAATGAACGTTTCTGAATATATTTTCTTTCTTTATTTTAAGATCTGTTATCTCAATTTTTTGAAAGAAGTTCTTGTTTAATCATTAGTCTTCCTTGAAAACCATCTTCATTTTCAACGAAGCTTAACGAATGATCTGAAAGGTTGCTCTTCAGAATCTCCTGTACCTTTATTTTTTAAGGATAAATCCATAACAAGGATCTGAAGGTTGTTCGCCAGAATTAAAATCTTTATCAACAAGGTTTTCAGTTTTTCAGCAAATGACAAAATCTTTGGTAATGAATATGATGCCAATGAGAAGACCTTAATCTATAGCAAGTATAACAAAGAGATTTCTCCGGCCGATGAACAACTGTGCTTAGCCTTCCAAAACTGTGCTTAGACTTGCGGATTAGGTCGTACGCAGCGCGCACTTATGAGTAAGTGCAGTGTACTCATGCAGAATGCATGATCGCGAATAGCCAGCTAGTACGTTGGGCATACGTGTGGTACGCCTGGCGTACTAGCCCAGACTCCAAACCCTAATTCCATGGGTTGCTCCTTATATAAAGAACATTAAGTCCTCTTTTGGTTACCCTTATCATCCTCCAAACCTTCCCTAAACCCTAATCCTAAGTTTGGGTGATTGTGTGAGCCTTGCAAGTTCATTTAGGTGTTTTTGGTGCTTTTAGTTAAAGAAGGAAACTAGAGAAAAAGGAGTGGGTGTTAGCAAGCTTGTAGATCTAGAAAACTTCCCTCCCTATGCATCATTTTCATGTATAAAGTTTGTATCTTGGAAAGCATTTCATTAGATCTCCATGTTCGAATTTTTAATAGTATTGTCCCCAAAGATTAGACCTTTATGAGTTTGGGGTACTCCAGGGGTTTATAGCTGTTCTTTCATGTATTATGGGACTTGTGGATTCACAAAAATGGTTCCTTGATCATTCCTTTTGGTTCATGCATGAATAAAGTAGCTTAGAGTGCATTAGAAGCTGAAGATTTTTATATTGAGTCCTCCCTAACCATGAAAAGGCAAGGTTTTGAAAACCGGATAGGAGACTGAACCGATCGTCTTACCGGTTCGATGGTTCAGGTGGTCCAACCGGTCGGACCGGTCTCAAAAACCGGAAAAACCGGATGATGCATAATTATATTTAATTAAATAAAAAATACAAAAAACGAAAAAAATAAATATTTTTTAAAATTTCCGGTTTTGACCGGTTCAACCGGACCGGTTTTTACTGGTTCACATGAATACCGGTTTTTTAGCATTAAAGAACCGGATCCGCGACCGGTTCCCGGTTGAACCGGCCGGTCCGGTCCGGTTTTCAAAACATGGTGAAAAGGCTTAAAGCCAACAACTTTATGGATTAAGACATCGTACATTGGTCAGATATGTGGTTGGGTTGGTTGTCTTAATGGATTAAGACACTAACTTAGTGGAAATAGAGGCAAACGGAGTACGTCGGGCTTACTATTGGCTACGCACAACGTAGCTTAATACTTCCCTGATGAAAGCTGGCCCTGTTGTACACCCTGCGTAAAGATTGGTACACTCAGCGTACTCGTTGAGCGTTGGCTTTCGTTGGCTTTGACCTTTGGTCAATATTTAGGGTTTTTAGACCATGTGAAGGGTAAAATGGTCCTTTTACCCTTAGAAGGATTAGCCGTGGGATTTGGATTTGCAAGTGAGTTTTTGGACCTTAATTATTAATTAGAGTTAATTATTTTGTTATCTAGGCGGAGTGTAGATCCGAAAGTTCAGGTGCTAGATTTTCGTGTCGTAGTATCTGGTGAGTCTCCTCACTTACTCTTACCTACTTACTCTTACCTGGGTGTTAGGATAGCTGTACTTATGATAACCAACATGGTCTAGCTATTATGGTTATGTTATGCTATTTATATGTGACTGGGCCTGCTGATGCCTGATAGCTAACAGGGTTGCTGATAACCCATCGGGCGTGTTGTTAGCTCATTGGGACTGTTAATAGTCCTCAAGGTTGCTGATAACCCATAATTGTATATATATATATGTTGTGCTGTATGTGGTATCTTGGGGAACACGCTAAACTTCGTTGTCACGTCCCATTTTCACAACAAAAAATTTTCATTTTTATTTAAGGAAATCCTCCAAATTAGAAAAAAAATATTGAGAAAAGGTTTATTCCAAATACATTTATAATAATTTTAGAGTAATATTTAAAACGCGAAGTCTTCATTGCTGCTGATGAATGTGTACATTCACGCCTTCATCTTCCTGAGAAAACTGATGATACTTGTAACAATAAGCAACTGGGAAAGCACGGAGTTTAGTGAGTTTCTCCCAAAATATCCCATACGATAAAACATACAATCATGCATGTCGGGTCCAATCGACCATCAGGTTGGAATACCCCAGACCTAGTCAACCTCTGGTCTAGTCATCATTAGGATGGAATACCCCAGGTTGGAATGCCACTATACAAGCTTAGTGAGGCTGCCGATGAATGTGTATAATCACCCTCTAACTTACCCTATATTTCACTATAAATGGCCATTACGTGAAAGTTGATTTACAAGAATCACACCCAATGCTTATAGTTTTGCCAGTTTGAAGTGACAACATATTAGAATGTTTTACTAGATGAGAAATATTGTATAATGTTCGACTTAATGCATATATTCCACCGAATGCACCACTTAATAATTATAATATTCATGTAGTTGATGTTCTTGGTAATTAATAACATTAAAATTTGATAGTATTTGACAAAACAACTGTAAATGAAACTTGTTATTTTTATTTATTATTGATATGAAAAAAATATGATATTATGTTTTTAATTATTCGTGTTTTGTTGTTTATCCTTTAAGGTTAAATGAAAGAATTTGGACAAATCTCTATTCATGTTTGTTAGATTCATCTTAAAATACGACCGTTAAAAACAATTTTAAAATTGAAATATTATATAAAAATCCCTATAATAAAATTGAGACATTATACAAAATAAAAATGATTGTGTAATTATATAAAATAAACTTGATTATATAAGTATACAAAATAAAATTGAGATATTATATCACAATTCCTATAATAAAATATTTAATATTTGAAAATATAAACTAGAATTTTAGTATATCCTAGATGGTTATAAATAAAAATTTTAATAATTTCGTATATCTTTAGACCAATACTGTGAAAATTTAATATGTTATGATATCCTAGGGGTTTACTCGAAGTCAAAGTGGTTTTAAATCAGGTATCTTTAGATTCGCCTTAAAAACCATGAAGAAGAAGAATCGTTAGTTGGATACGCGAAATAAGGAAATAAAATATATTTACCGTTGCGCACATAAACCGCCTTTAGAAACCTACATATATCAGTAATCAATCTGCACTCCCTTCGATCGTTCTTCTCCAACAGCATTAGCAAGCTACCCATGATAAGTCTCTTCAAGTACCCATGTATGTCTGTATTTTGCATCTTTTAATTTTCTCTTCTGTCGATTGTCTTGTTTTTGATTCTTCTTTGACAGATTTTTTCCGAGGGTTTTCATTTTGAAAGGCTAACAGTTTCTTATACAGTTTTTTCCTACTTGAAAATTGGGGGTTTTTCCACTTCTTGGTTATCGATCAGTTTCTTGTTTTTCATCATGTTCTTCATTTTATGCATAGATAATCTTTAGAATCTTTTGGTTTTGTTTATTTGAAATAGTTTTTGATAGTCGATTGATCCTGCTCTTTAATCTTCTTAAGTTCATTGTTTGGGTTTCTTGGTCAATCATTAAGAACAAGAAGATAGAATGAATCAGAATAAATTTTTTGGGGGTTTTCCCCTTCTATCGTAGGGAGGGTTTGATGAATATTTCTGAAAATAGTTGAGAGATGTGTCTTGTTTCGTAATGCTTTGTTAGATGGCTTATATGTTCCATATAAATATATTATTTTTTGAATTTGTTCATCTACAAACGTGTTTTCTTTCTGGGTTTCTCTAGATGAGCAATTCCAAGTTATTTTTATGTGCTTTGTTGTAGGAGTAGAAATAAAGGGATATCACATATATGTAAAAGTTATTTTTCTTCAATGATATAGGTTCAGTGATTATCTCCACTAACCTGTTTATTTTGTGGATATTATATATACCTTACAGGAGACAGATTGGAGGCTGACTAATGATGATGATTTTGAAGTATCTTTGTTTCCATATTGGTCTTTATGTGCATGTTTTCTCTCTTTTATTGCAGTGTAATGATTCTGTTCTTGAAATCTGAGATTATTAACAACCTTTTGATTGTGAATCTTAAGATCATCTCATTGAGTCATATTTTGTCTCTATTTTTACATGTTTCAGATCTAGATTATCTGTTTATAACAGTGTGTAATGAAGTCTAAATTATTAACTACTGATTTGAACTTAACTTCTCTTTCTTTTCCCTTATTATGCAAGCTTTTGTGTGGTAACCTTTTTATAGTTTCCAGTTAAATGTTTTTCCTTTTCGAGTTCTTTCTGTGTTGCTCATATATGTTTGTAGACTATTTTCACGTGTTTAGGTTATTAATTATCTTTATTTTGTTGGCTAAGCTTTTAATGTATTCTGTTGTTGTTTAAAAGATAAAGGGACATCAGTGTCACTTGTAGTTTTTACTAGTTTCCAGTTAAATGCTTATATGAATCATGAGTAGTGTGGTCAGGAATTTCTTTCTTTGATGCTATGGTTTTTTTTCCAACTGATTGTGTGTTCTACACTATTTAATTAGTACCATATTCATGCTATGGAATGTATATTTAGTGTTTCTTTTTGGCTTAATGGGTTAAGCACTTAATCTGGAGAGCTATATGACTGTTTCTATTTTGAATCTTATGATGACTAAATGTTTTTTACTCATATTTAGTTCTCATCAAGTCTTCATTCAGACCCTCGATTCATAGCAGTGAGTGTAGATTGTGTGCCTTTTGAATATTAATATTAAGAGCATCACATTCTTTTTCTACAGTTCCTATGGTGGCAACAAATGCATGTATGGATCCAAAGATTCAATTCTTTGTTTATCATATGTTGTTTTTCATCTGTCACTTGTCTTGTTCTTGGTTCTTCTTTGATGGGTTTATTTGAAGGGTTTTGATTTTTGAATGACAGAGGTTCCTTATACAATTCTTTCCAACTTGAAAATTAAGGTCATTGAGTTTCTTGGTTATCGGGTTCTTTTTTTTTTCGTCATGTTCTTCATTTTATACAGAGATATCAGTATGGCTTATATAACAAATATTTTTCTTTAATGATTATCTCCATTAACTTGTTTATTTTGTGGATATATACCTTACAGGATAACTAATGATGATGATTTTGAAGTATCATCTTTTCTATAATGGTCTTTATGTGTTTCCTTTTTTATTTTTTTGGTTTCTGGTTGAAAGTTGGGGAGTTCTCTTCCATTTTGGTGAGATGTTTTCTCAATGTGGATATTCCATTCAAGTAGGTGTCTGATTTCAGCTCTTTCTTTCTCTCTTTTATTGCAGTGCAATGATCCTGTTCTTAGAATCTAAGATCCTCTCATCTTTTTTTTTTTCTTTTTTTTTTCTATAGTTGCTATGATGACACCAAATGTACATCTGTTTACTTAGATTCAGTTCTTTTCAATTCTTGCATGCTGGTAAATTACAATTGAGTTAGGTTGTCCTTTCTTATTAGTAAGTAACCTTTTGATTTGACCTTAAATTCACTTGTTTCCCTTCTTTTTTGGGTCTCTTTATAAGGTTTTATGTGCTCACCTTTTTTTTTTTTTTTGCAGTTGCTATAGAGGCCCCACCCAAAGTCAATGGATGTTTACTCAGAATCCATTCCTGTGATGGTGGTAAATTGCAATTAATTAAGCTTGTTTGCCTTTTCTTATTCACCTTCATATTCATACTCCTAGGCATCCTTCATATTCACAACATTCTGTGCTTGAAATCTATATCATCGACCTTTTGTTTGTAAATCTAAAGATTGATTATGTTCTTGTCAACTCTTGCACAGTGGTAAATTTCATTTTAGCTGGTTTGTCTTTTCTTTTTCACCTGAACTTTTTTTCACTTACTTAATGCACACATATTTACTCTGATTTGGTTCTTGTCAACTCATACATGATGTTAAATTGCAACTGAGATATCCCTTAAATCCATGTAAAATGACTATTTCACCCACATTTTTGTATTTTTACTAATTCTTCTGTACATGAACTCACAACAATGAACTTTGAATCAAATGGTCTTTTCTATCTTGCTCCTATTTGTTGGTTGAATCTTTCTAATCTCTAATGGTATGGGCTTTCCAGGCTATTTGCAGGAAGGACATTATGTTCAAAACAACTCGACTAATAGCCTGAATATGATGTCCCTCTTGTAGACTATTTTCATGTGTTTAGGTACCACTTTCAGGTATATATTATTCATCTTTTTATTTTGTTGGCTAAACTTTTAATTAATGTATGTATTCTGTTGTGGTTTGAAAGATAAAGGGATATATCAGTGTCACTTATATGAGTTTTACTTCTGTTCATAAATATTAATTCTCTGATTTGTAGTTTTTACTGTAATGAGGAAAAGTTCAACTCTGTCTAATTGTTCTGGTTTTCCTCGATGAGAAATGAAGGAGCTTTTTACATTGTTTAATTAAAAATGATATCATTAACCTTTTCCTTTTGATATTAATATTAAGATCATCTCATCTTTTTTCTACAGTTGTGATGATGCATGGTGACACAAAATGCATGTACGTTTACTCACTCAGATTCAGTTCTTGTCAACTCCTGTACGTTGCTAAGTTGCAATCTAGAGGGAAATTGTCAGAAAAGTCCCAATATTTTCGGAAAAGTTACATTTTAGTCCCAATTTATTTTTTTTGAACAGACAAGTCCCGGTTAGTTGATTTTACATGGTAATATGTCATTTCCTGTTAAAAGAAAAAAAGGACTTTTTTGTTAATTTGAGCCAAAATGAAATAATCGGGGCTTTTATGTTAAAAAAAATTAGGACTTAACTGTAACGTTTCCGTAAATATTGGGACTTTTCTGACAATTTCCCTCTAGATTATTAATCTTTTTGTTTATGAATCATAAGATCATATTAATGTCAAAATTTTCTACTCATATTTAGTTATTTGAAGCTATGGATATGGTGATTTTTCTGATGCTCTCTCTGTATGTGGATATATACCTTACAGGAGACAGATGGGAGTCTGACTAAATCTAATGAATTTAAAGCATCTTCTTTTCTATAATGGTCTTAATTTGTTTTGCTTTTTTGGGTTTCTGGTTGAAAGTTGTGGAGCACAAGCATGAGACTTCTCCTTCCATTATGGTGGGATATTTTCTCAATGTGGATGTGTCTGATTTCAGCTCTCTTTCTCTCCTTTATTGCAGTGTACTGATTCTGTTATTGAATCATAAGATCATCTGAGCTTTTTATATAGTTGCTATGATGACTAAATGCCGCTATGTTTTACTCATATTTACTTCTCATCAACTCTCTATTCGGACACTCGGTTCATAGCAGTGTCTGTAGATTATTCAAATTTTAGTTTTGAATCTTAAAATAGGTGGAAAAAGAAATATTAAATTAGGATTAGAACTTAAAAATTAATGTCTTCCAAAGTTAGAAGCTTTTTTTTTGTCTTCCGGAAAAAGATGTCAAAAAGATCTTTTTATATATCCTTTGTCTTCTGAAAAGCAAACAGTCTTTTTCACAAATGTCTTTCCTCCCGTAGACATAAGAGGTCAAAAAGAGCTTTTGGCAGAAAACAAACACCACTTTAGATTATATCAACCTTTTAGTTTTGAATCTTAGAATCATCTTATTCTTGTTCTACAGTTTCTATGGTGGCAACAAATGCATGTTTGTCCTTTCTTATTCACCTATTTTTCTTTCCATTATCTTCAGATGCCTGGGGTCTTTTTCTTTAGTTCATGACTTTTTTTTCCCCCATTATTAACCTTTGTCCCATTTGTTTCACACATGTTTATCCTTGATTTTCTTTTAAATTAGTTTGTTTGTGTCTCATGTCAAGAGAGAGAGAGGGCTTATTTGAATGGCTTTACTATCCTATGTTAGTATATGTAATGAACTTTTACCATTCTATATAACTGAGAATAAATTTATGAAAGCTTAATTGATTATGAATCTTAAGATCGTCTCATCTTTTTTCTGTTGTTGATATGGTGGCACCAAATGTTTTATTCATAGTTTTTCTCTGGTTGTGGAATTAGCAATATCCCTCTTCTTTTAACCTAAATCAGTTATCTGTATGATCTCAGAGGAATCGACTACAGATTGTTAATATTGTTCATTTTACTCTGTTTGTGTGTATGTGTGCTTATAGTCTATGGATCAGGAACTGTAGGTTGCTTGATTATATGAAATATGAATATAATGGTGTTTATGTGAATGATGATTTGTGGGTTTACTCAAAGTGTGTATAAGGAGGTGCTTTAATCACTCCTGAAAGTCATGCTTTTAGCCCATTGCCTGATTGGTATGTTGATTTCAAGAATCTGTCTTTTTGTTTTAACTTTTTTTTCTCTAATAGGTTATTTCTAAGCTTCTCGTGAAGAATAATTTGATAGGAGCAACACAACTGGGGAGCACATACATGTTATTATGTATATAGCAAAAATGCAAGGTTGAGAGGTATTGATGTTTTTAATTATAAGAAATTTCTTTTGAATGGTAGTTTGATTTGAGTGATGTTTATATTTGTGGTTCAAGGTTTGGTTTGGGAATATCCCTCAATAGTTGGATTTGTAGGTAGGTAGGTAGACTTTATTGTCTTTTTTGTCCCACAAAATGATAAAGTTTTAACATCAAGATAAGTTTTCCCATATTTTAAAAACATTATTTTACCTCTTTTTTTACTATTAAAGTTTTTGATTTCCATATCTGGTATTCCATCTACATATGAATTTCTCAGTATAAAGGAATGTCTATACTTTTTAAAATGTAATTTTTTTAAATCTTAAAAGTCTTGACAAAACTACTATAGGTGGTAAGTCACATTTCATTAGTAGACTTGGATGAAGGAAACACTTGTTTATCTTATGATAAATGCAATAAATGACAATGTACTTTCATTGATTTGTTTATTATAGCATCAGTCTTCCTATTACAACATGGCACTTTGAAATACTTACCCAGTTATAGCAATATCTTACAAATACAAAACAATTTTTACTGTTATTAATTATAATAAGGCATATTTTTCAAAGTATAATGCCCTACTAAATAAGAAAAATATCAATCCTTTAATTGAAAATACAATGTTATGAACTTATAATCGAAGGTAAGATGCTACAATACACAAGTTCAATTCATGAAAGCATTTAGCTATTTGCTTGAACTGAACATTATTGTGTTTTTACTTACAGTCCTCTTCCTTTTGATCATTGATAATACTGATAATGAATTTCTTTTCCTCTCTTTGTTTCATGCGTTAATATGATCTTGAATTCCAGTTTTTGTTTCTTGTTATACAACCTTAATTAATGTGGTGTGGTTTAGGTTGTTTGCTCTTTCCTCTTCCTTTTGATCATTTATAATAAATAATAATACATCAGTCAGCATTGTTAGTTTTTATTCATTGTACCTCAAGAGTCAAGAGCAATGCAATTTTTCTTAAATATTCAGGAGGATATAATGCTAGAATTTAAGGGGCACAAATAGGTGACTTCTCTTCTCTTCTATTAATTGCAATTGAGATCTTTTTCCTTTTTTATTCACCTACTTCTCTTCCATCCTCTTGCGATTTCTTTAGTTAATGACTTTTTCTTTTATTAATCTTTTCATTATGAATCTTAATTATATCTAATTTATTTATACTTTTGCTATAGCGGAGGGAAATACACATATATGTGTTTACTGAAAGCCAGTTCTTTTCAACCTTTGCTTTTGTGGTAAATTGTTGTTTGTCCATTCTTATTATTTACCCCCCTTTATTCATGTTCATGTGCATCCTATCTTATAGATTTTACATTTTTTTTATAAAACTTTCAAATGTTTCCTTAAACATGTATCATATTTTACTATATCAAGTCATTTTCTTTTGAAAAATCAACCCAATTAAAGCATTGCACTATTCGCTTTTCGCATTTTAACTTTCAAAAAATTTCTTATTGAGGTATTTCACTTTTAAAAAATCTATAAATTCTTTTTTTGATTATTATTATGGTTTTGATGTATGTAATATGTTCATGGACTTCTTCTTTTTTTTCTCTAGATTATGCTATTTAGGTTTGGAGATAGAATTTAGGTTTTCTTGTCTGGAAACGAGTTTACTTTCTTTTTAATCTGAAAAATGTAATCAAGAATTTCAACAACTCTATTATTGATAACATAATGGAGCCTTTTTAGGTTGTTTAATTGTTGCTGAAGCAAAATCAAATAGCAGTGTAATTAACTTTTCCCTTTCTATTTTACAGCTTTTAAGTCCTTAATCTTATGCTAGTTTTAGTTAACTTTTCCCTTTCAAATAGCAGTGTAATTAACTTGTCCCTTTCGATTCCATGTTTGTTAATTTTAGTTTTTTTTTTCATTGTACCTCAGGAGCAATGCAATTTTAATTTAGTATTCAGGAGATGATGCTAAAATTTAGGGGGCACAAACATGTGACTTACCTGCTCTCTCTGTTCATATCTCTATTCAGTGATATGTTTTTGCAATTATAAATTTATATTAATAAAACCTTATAAGACACTTAAATTACACAAATTTTATAACACTTGTTTTCGGATTGTTTTTCTTGCACTTTTTATCCTTTTTGGATTTGGTCTTTGGGCTTCATGCCGCCCATGTAAAATGACTATTTTGCCCACATTTTTTATATTTTTACTAACTCTGTACAAGAACTCATGCAATCACAACAATGGACAGAAACTCACAACCAATGACTTGTTTGAAGGAGGTCAAAGATCAGATGTTATGAAAGGTTTTAAAGCTCAAAGGTATGTAATTTTCCATTCAACAAAATTGAGAGTTATTTATCTGATGCAGAATTGATTATTTTAAAGGCCACAATAATTTAATTTTTGGGTTTGCCCATTACTGTTATTGATGAGGTGCCACCTAAGAGAACTGTAAACAAAATAAAAATCAACATTTAACATTTCCTGTTAGGTGAAAGAAGTAACTGTATGTTGAATATTAGAATATGACTATCCTACCTTTCATGTGCAGAAACATGATCATGTTTACAAATCATTATGTGGATATCTTGAACATGTGTAGAAATTAAAGAGCACAAGGGTATCAAGGAAGTCTATGATGAGGTAAACTTCTCTAAGCTTTTCTTTTCTTTGATGGTTCCATTTTTTATCCTTTCTATTATGAGTCTTAAGATCATATCACCTCGTTTTTATAACATCGTGCATTTTAGTTTTCTTTCAGTTACAACATTATAACTTTTAAATTTAGCCTGTCAAGGCATTTTACTTTTAAAAATCTATCGTATTTTTCAAAATGAGTTATTTTATTTTGACAAACTACCAATTCTTTATGATGACATTTACTATACTTTTTTGGAAAGTGAGGGTAATAGGTCATTTATTCTCATTCAGAAAGAAACATGCTTTATCTATACAGTATTTTTCTCCATACAAACCATTTCACCCATTCAGCCACTTTACCATGTCTGTATTTTTTAAATTTATTTGGATTTTGTTTATTGTTGATAACAGTCTTTTGGTGAACATGGAGATTGTTTAAGTTGTTGTAGAAGCAAATCCTAAAGAATGAACTTTTTCCTTTATTAGCTCTTTAATTTTGTTATGAATCTTAATATCACATCTTGTTTTTTTTGAAGGGTTTTGATTTTTGAATGTCAGAGGTTCCTTATATAATTCTTTCCAACTTGAAAATTAAGGTCATTGAGTTTCTTGGTTATCGGTTTCTTGTTTTTCATCATGTTCTTCATTTTATACAGAGATAATCTTTTAATTTTTTGGTTTTATTTATTTGTAATATATTTGCTACTCTCTATTCTTTTTAAGTTCATTGTTTGAGTTTCTTTGTCAATCATTTAGAATAAAGAAGATACATAATGAAACATAGTGATTTGATTTGAGTGATGTTTGTATTTGTGGTTCAAGGTTTGGTTTGGGAATATCCCTCAATAGTTGGATTTGTCATGAATTGTATTTGTAGGTGAACTTTATTGTCCCACAAAATGATAAAGTTTTAACATCAAGATAAGTTTCATAAAACCTATATAATAAGCCCATATTTTAAAAACATTATTTTACCTCTTTTTTTTACTATTAAAGTTTTTGATTTCCATATCTGGTATTCCATCTACATATGAGTTCCTCAATCTAAAGGAATGTCTATACTTATTAAAGTGTGTTTTTTTAACTCAAAAGTCTTGACAAAACTACTATGGCTATAAGTTTCATGGTGAAAACTGTTTCTTCTTTTGTTTCTTGTTATACAACCTTAATTAATGTGGTGTGGTTTAGGTTGTTTGCTCTTTCCTCTTCCTTTTGATTTTTAACCGTTCTATTAAGATCATATCACCTCGTTTTTAATAGTTTCTATGATGACTAAATGCATGTATGCTCTACTCATATTTAGTCTTCTCATCAACTCTTTATTCAGACACTCGATTCATAGCAGTGTATAGATTATTATATTAAACTTTTGATTTTTAAGCTTAAGAGCATCTCGTGAATGAATGGTGGAAAATTGCAATTGAGATAGATGGTTTTTTCCTTTCTTATTCACCTACTTGTCTTCCATCCTCTTGAGATGCTTGGGGTCTTTTTCTTTATTTAATGAAAATTTCCATTATTAACCTTTTCATTATGAATCTTAACAACATCTAATTTATTTATACAGAGTCTATAGTGGAGGAAAACACACATATATGCTCACTGAAAGTCAGTTCTTGTCAACTCATGCTTGCTGGTAAATTGCAGTTTGTCTGGTTTGTCCATTCTTATTTACCCTTATTTTATATATTTTACATTTTTTTTCCTTCAAATTAATCTTCTTTAAATGGTTTATGATCCAATCCCATATTAATATATCTTCATTTGCTTAATAACCTTTTAGATTTGTTCACGAGTAAGCAAGCCCAAAAAATTTATCTTCAACCCATGTCTATGTATTTCATATAAGGCTTTTTGCTTTTAAAAATCTATCATATTTTTCAACATGAAGGCATTTTCTTTTGAAAAATCAAACCAAACATGACATCATATCTTCATTTTTTACATAATAAGCACACTTCCCTTTAAAAACTCAACCCATTTATAGCATTGCACTTTTTAGTTTTATTTGTGTTAAAACGTTGCAACTCTCAATGCATTTTACTTTGGAAAATATTCATCTTTTTCTATGGTTGCTATACCAAATGTACATCATCTGTTTACTTAGATTCAGTTCTTGTCAACTCTTGAATACTGGTAAATTACAATTCAGTTCTTGGAATTTAAGATTATAAGTAACCTTTTGATTTGACCTTGTTTTCCCTTCTTTTTTCGGGTCTCTCTATAAAGTTTTATGTGCTCACATATTTAATAGTTTTTACTAGTTTCCAGTTTATTATTTTCCCTTTTTGAGTTCTTTCCATGACCTTGTTTATGTTGTTATACATGAGCTATGCAGTAATATATCTGCCTTCTTATCTGGAGATGGAAATTGTTCACTTCTCTTGAATGTGTATCATTTTTCTCGAAATCTTGATTGTTAAACTTTTAATTATGAATGCTAAGATCATTTGTGCTTTTTTCTTCAATGCATGTGGAGTTTGTTCTTGTCGATTCATAAATGGTGTTAAATTGCAATTGAGATAGTTTGTTGTTTCTTATTCGCCCACTCTATTCATTTTACTTGCATCCTATCTATGAAGCAGTGCATTGAACTTTTATCATTTTGCATTTAGGAATTTTTATTAATAACCTCATTGTTAGTGTTTGATAACATCTCATTGTTTTTCAAACAGTTTTTTTTTCTTCAGTCCAATTGATTATGAAGCTTGATAACAACTCATCGTTTTTCTGTGGTTATAAATTATTAACCTTTTGATTCTGAATCATGTATGTTTACTCATGTTGAGTTCTTGTTAACTCTTGCATTGTGTTATCCTATCTATTCCATATTAATATATTTTCATTTGTTTAATAACCTTTTGGATTTGTTCATTAGGAAAGGTAGCCCAAGTGTGTGTTCTTCAACCTTAGGAATCCTATCTAGTTATGTACCTATGGTGGAACCTAATAATACATGCATTCATGTTTACTTTGATTTGGTTCTTTTCAACTCATTTGTGGTGCAAAATTGCAATTGAGATGTTTGTTGGTTGTTTCTTATTCGTATTATTTGCCCAGTCTATGATAGCATTGCAAATGAATTTTTTCCATTTTGCACTTGAAATATATATTATTTCATAACTCATCTTTATCTTTTATAATTACTTTTTTATAACTTTTATTCTTATTATATAGTGGGTATCCTTAGCATGTTTATTACATTTTGCTTCTAGTTAATACATTTTACTTGTTTATCTGTTAAATGTGTTGTCCTTATAGAGTTCTTAAGGGGGTAGTAGATGGGGAACTACATGATATTTTGATCTAGAAAATCATAGAAATAACTATTCTATTACTCCACTGTTTTCAAAGTGATACATTGGCATTTTACTTTTAAAAATCTATCGAATTTTTCATTATTAAGGCATTTTTTTTTTGAAAAATCTACCTAGAAACAATAGCATTGTACTTTCTTTTTTATATAATAAGCATATTTCCCTGTAAAAAATGATCCCACTTGTATCATTGCACGTTACAGTTTTATTTGTGTTAAAAACATTGTAACTTTCAAGTATTTTCTTCTCTAAGGCATTTTATTTTGAAAATCATATCATTTTTTTCTTATCAAGGCATTTTACTTTGAAAATTCAACCAATTTATCTTTATGTACTTTGTTGTTGGGGTAGAAATTTAATAAGGGGATAAATGGGTATCACATTTATTTTTATCTCCATTAACTTGTCTATTTTGTGGATATATATACGGAAGAGAGGAGTTAGGTTTTGATTGTTAGAGAAGTCATTTCGTTGGGAGAGATCTGAATGATAGAAGTTGTAATGTAATTTTTTGTGTTGTAGATCTAAAGTAGAGCATATAAATATAAGAGTATTCACCTTTTGATTATAAATCTAAAGATTGCCTCATGCTCATATATTATTATATTCCTGTCAACTCTTGCATGGTGGTAAATTAATTGCAAGTGAGCTGGATCTTTTTTCAACTCTTGGATGATGGTAAATTGTATCCTATCTATTTATAGAAATGTAATAAATTATGTTATTGAAATCTTCTTAATTAATTGTTAAACTTTTGATTATGAATCCTAAGATCATATGAACTCTTTCCTACAATTGCTATTGTGGCATCTAATGCATCTATAGTATATGTATACTCACATTCATTTCTATGCATGATGGTATGTATGTATATTCAGTATTTGCCTTCTTATTTTGGAGATAATATAAGTTGTTTATATATCTCTTGTTAATGTTTTTTGGTAATGATGAAGTCTACCTCTTATAGTGACTTTCTTTTGGTTTTCCGTTTAATTTTTTGGTGAAGCAAAAAAAGCACCTGTAATGAACTTTCACCATTCTATGATTGAAAGAGTTCTTGTCAGATTAGTTATTTTTCAACTATCACACATTTTCGTTAGTTGATTGATGATATTCACCAAAGTGCTAATTACTTGTAATTTATTATAATTTTCTTTTTGGGTTTCTCTAGACAAAACTTGTATTCCAATGCTTCCTATCTGTTTATAGCAGTGTAATGGAATCTAAATTATTAACTACTGATTTGAACTTAAGTTCACTTTTTTTTCCCTCTAGTTTTTACTAGTTTTCAGTTAAATGTTTTTTCCTTTTTGAGTTCTGGTAAACTCATGGTTTTTTTTACATGCAGGATTTTTTTGGTACTCCTAGTCATTATATCTATTTATAGCAATGTTATGAACTTTCTTCATTTTCCAATTGAGCATTTATAGATTCTTAAACTTTCATCTTTTTTCTGCAGTTGCCACAGAGGCCCCAAAGTCCATGCATGTTTACTCAGATTCCACTCTTGTCAACTCTTGCATGCATCCTGCATATTTAAATCATTCTAATCAACTTTCACCATTCTGTGCTTCATATCTATATCATATTATCAACCTTTTAATTGTAAATCTAAACATATTGCCTCATGCACAGGTTTGGTTATCTTCTTGTCAACTCTTGCAATTGAGCTTTTTGTCTTTTTTTTTTCCACCTATCTTTAGGCATCCGATCTGTTTATAACAGACTAGTGCAGTTTCACCATTATGTTATTGAAACTTTTAATTTTGGATCATCGTATGAGTTTATCATTTTGCACTTAATGCATGTATATTTACTCTTATGTGTTTTGCTTTTTTGGGTTTGTGGTTGAAAGTTGTGGAGCACAAGCATGAGAGTTCTCTTCCATTTTGGTGAGATGATTTCTCTCTTTTATTGCAGTGTAATGATTCTGTAAGTCAGTTTTATGGCGAAGCAGCCAAAATGTAGTAATGTTGTGAACTTTCATGATTCTATATTTTAATTATATATACCTTTTGTACAGATCCTAAGATAGTTACATTGTTTTTCTACAGGAGAAGGAAAGCTTTGTGAATTATCCTGATGTAGTAAGTTTAATAATATATAGTAAGGGTATCTTGGTCATAAGTCTTAGTAAGTCAGTTTTATTCAAACAGTAAGGGTATCTTTCCATCGTCTTTAGATGCCTGGGGTCTTATTTTAATTATTTATTTCATTATTAACCTTTGTCCCATTTGTTTCACACATGTTTATCCTTGATTTTCTTTTAAATTAGTTTGTTTGTGTCTCATGTCAAGAGAGAGAGAGAGAGGGCTTATTTGAATGGCTTTACTATCCTATGTTAGTATATGTAATGAACTTTTACCATTCTATATATAACTGAGAATAAATTTATAAAAGCTTAATTGATTATGAATCTTAAGATCATCTCATCTTTTTTCTGTTGTTGATATGGTGGCACCAAATGTTTTATTCATATTCATAGCTCCATGAACCATTTGAGCCATACTTTTTCTCTGGTTGTGGAATTAGCAATTTCCCTCTTCTTTTAACCTAACTTAAGACTTGTACTCTAAATTTTTAAGAACCATCTAAATCAGTGCACTGTATAATCTCAGAGGAATCGACTACAGATTGTTAATATTGTTCATTTTACTCTGTTTGTGTGTATGTGTGCTTATAGTCTATGGATCAGGAACTGTAGGTTACTTGATTATATGAAATATGAATATAATGGTGTTTATGTGAATGATGATTTGTGGGTTTACTCAAAGTGTGTATAAGGAGGTGCTTTAATGACTCCTGAAAGTCATGCTTTTAGCCCATTGCCTGATTGGTATGTTGAATTTCAAGAATCTGTCTTTTTGTTTTAACTTTTTTTTTTTCTCTAATAGGTTATTTGTAAGCTTCTCATGAAAAATAATTTGATAGGAGCAACACACTGGGGAGCACATGTTATTATGTATATAGCAAAAATGCAAGGTTCATTTATATGTTTCTTTGTGATTATTAATTCAGTAATGCTCAATGATCAAAATGATTGGTTTCATTTGTGCAGAAAGTTCAAAATCAGGGATTCCTATCCTATCCTCCAAAGCATGTTGAGAGAAACACTTCTTTTTTCCTTCACTGAAGATGAAGGAAACACTTGTTTATCTTATGATAAATGCAATAAATGACAATGTACTTTCATTGATTTGTTTATTATAGCATCATTCTTCCTATTACAACATGGCACTTTGAAATACTTACCCAGTTATAGCAATATCTTACAAATACAAAACAAATTTTACTGTTATTAATTATAATAAGGCATATTTTTCAAAGTATAATGCCCTACTAAATAAGAAAAATATCAATGCTTTAATTGAAAATACAATGTTATGAACTTATAATCGAAGGTAAGATGCTACAATACACAAGTTCAATTCATGAAAGCATTTAGCTATTTGCTTGAACTGAACATTATTGTGTTTCTACTTACAGTCCTCTTCCTTTTGATCATTGATAATACTGATAATGAATTTCTTTTCCTCTCTTTGTTTTATGCATTAATATGATCTTGAATTCCAGTTTTTGTTTCTTGTTATACAACCTTAATTAATGTGGTGTGGTTTAGGTTGTTTGCTCATTCCTCTTCTTTTTGATCATTTATCATACATCAGTCAGCATTGTTAGTTTATGTGCCTCATAGTTGGTGATTTCAGATTTATCCAGTGTACCTCAAGAGTCAAGAGCAATGCAATTTTTCTTAAATATTCAGGAGGACATAATGCTAGAATTTAAGGGGCACAAATAGGTGACTTCTCTTCTCCTCTATTAATTAATGATTTCTATAATACTATGGCGTCTTTCCTTTTTTGTATCCTTATATAGCATGTTTAATTAAGTTTGTGGAGCTGGTTTTTTTACTAATTGGTGAACTTTGAAGCATAATTGGCACCATTTTTATACTTTTACTAATTCTATGTTTGAAGTTATTAACTTTCACAATGGAGCTGGTTTTTTTCTACAGTTAACATGGTGTTAAATTGCAATTGAGATAGTTTGTTGTTTCTTATTCACCCACTCTATTCAATTTACTACCATCCTATCAACTTTTATCATTTTTGTACTTAGAAATTTATATCAATAGCCTTATACTACTAAATTACAAATTTTGTCCCTATTATATAACCACTTGTTTTTTTTTAACGCTTCATGCTGCCTAAAGGTAGCCATTAAAATCCATGTAAAATGACTATTTTGCCCACATTTTTATATTTTTAACAAGAACTCAGTCACAACAATGAACTTTGAAGCAAATGATTTTTACTTCTCATGAGGTGTGTAGTATGTACACTGTTTTTTTTTTCCAACTATTTGTCTGTTGTACACTATTTAGTAGTATATTTCTCTTGTATGTGTATCGATTTTACTTGCTTTGAATTCCTTTCATCTTTTTAATATTTTTTCCAGTGATGTGGAAGTTCAACTCTGTTGCTGACTTTTTCTTCTTGTTTTCCGCGACAACAAAGGAGATTTTTTTATGTTGTTTAATCGTTTGATGAAATATATATAAGTGTAATGAACTTTCACTATTCTACAATTAAAAACAATATTATTAACCTTAGATTATAAATATTAAGTCCATCTCATTTTTTCTACAGTTGTGATTGTGGCACAAAATGCATGTATGTTTGTCGATTCCATGTTTGTTGATTTTAGTTTTTTTTTTTTTTCATTGTACCTCAGGAGCAATGCAATTTTTCTTAAGTATTCAGGACATGATGCTAAAATTTAGGGCACAAACATGTGACTTACCTGCTGTGTTCATATCTCTTTTTAGTAGTATCTTTTTTGCAATTAGAAATTTATATTAATAAAACCTTATAATATGAACAAAATAAAAATCAACATTTAACATTTCCTGTTAGATGAAAGAAATAACTGTATGTTGAATATTAGAATATGACTATCTACAAATCATTTTTTGGATATCTTCAACATGTGTAGTAATTAAAGAGCACAAGGGTATCAAGGAAGTCTTTCATGAGGTAAACTTCTCTAACCTTTTCTATTTTTATTTTTTGTTTGATGTAATTATCCCACCCCTTTTATTCTTTTTAATTTTGAATATTCTTACCTCTTATTTTGTTGTGTGTTCTTAAATCTTGTCAATTATAGTGGGTATGCTGAGAAACAGCAAAACACTTCAATTATTTATGCAGGTATATATTTTGTTGTGTTGTGTGTATTAGTTTACATTGATTGGCATTTCAAACCAAAATATAGCAATGCATTTTACTTATAATAGAAATCTATCAAGTTTTTACCTCATCAAGACATTTTTTTTTTTGAAAACAAAAATACTATCTATAGCATTGTACTTTAATTTTTTCTTATTATAAGCATATTAATTTCCCTTTGAAAAGTCAACCCATTTATAGCTTCACACTTCTTTGTTTTCTTTCTGTTGCAAGATTAGTATTCACCTACTTGTCTTCCATCCTCTAGAGATGCTTGGGGTCTCTTTCTTTATCTAATGAATTTTTCCATTATGAATTTTAATAACTCTACTTTGTAAAATGTATTTTTTATCTCTATTTTTTTAAATTTTACTTTGATCTCCTCAACTTTGAACTTTGTAAAATGTCATTGTTTAATCAATTGTCACTCCTAATACGTAACAAAAAAACATGCTTTATCTATACAGTATTTTTCTCCATACAAACCATTTCACCCATTCAGCCACTTTACCATGTCTGTATTTTTTAAATTTATTTGGATTTTGTTTATTGTTGATAACAGTCTTTTGGTGAACATGGAGATTGTTTAAGTTGTTGTAGAAGCAAATCCTAAAGAATGAACTTTTTCCTTTATTAGCTCTTTAATTTTGTTATGAATCTTAATATCACATCTTGTTTTTTTTGAAGGGTTTTGATTTTTGAATGTCAGAGGTTCCTTATATAATTCTTTCCAACTTGAAAATTAAGGTCATTGAGTTTCTTGGTTATCGGTTTCTTGTTTTTCATCATGTTCTTCATTTTATACAGAGATAATCTTTTAATTTTTTGGTTTTATTTATTTGTAATATATTTGCTACTCTCTATTCTTTTTAAGTTCATTGTTTGAGTTTCTTTGTCAATCATTTAGAATAAAGAAGATACATAATGAAACATAGTGATTTGATTTGAGTGATGTTTGTATTTGTGGTTCAAGGTTTGGTTTGGGAATATCCCTCAATAGTTGGATTTGTCATGAATTGTATTTGTAGGTGAACTTTATTGTCCCACAAAATGATAAAGTTTTAACATCAAGATAAGTTTCATAAAACCTATATAATAAGCCCATATTTTAAAAACATTATTTTACCTCTTTTTTTTACTATTAAAGTTTTTGATTTCCATATCTGGTATTCCATCTACATATGAGTTCCTCAATCTAAAGGAATGTCTATACTTATTAAAGTGTGTTTTTTTAACTCAAAAGTCTTGACAAAACTACTATGGCTATAAGTTTCATGGTGAAAACTGTTTCTTCTTTTGTTTCTTGTTATACAACCTTAATTAATGTGGTGTGGTTTAGGTTGTTTGCTCTTTCCTCTTCCTTTTGATTTTTAACCGTTCTATTAAGATCATATCACCTCGTTTTTAATAGTTTCTATGATGACTAAATGCATGTATGCTCTACTCATATTTAGTCTTCTCATCAACTCTTTATTCAGACACTCGATTCATAGCA